>NW_007728583.1:249562-265080 GCF_000696425.1 Galeopterus variegatus
GGGCACTCCCGCCCTTTCCGCTCCCCCCCGCGTCCGCCCGCTCCGAGAGCAGGAGCCAAAAGGGGAAGGAAGTGAGGACAGGAGCCAGGGCCGCGGACTACGGAAGCGCTGGACGCCCAGGGGCCAGGACCCAGTAGCCCGGGTCCACAGGTCCTCTGTCCTCCGCCCCACCCCCGACTCGCGGACTCTGGAGCCCAAGTCGCCCCGTACTGCACTGGGATAAAGATTCCAGACCCCGGGGGAGGGTAGGAGCAGAATTTGACATTCCCCTCCCCAACAAAAACAAGGCTAAAACTTCCCGCGGTAAGAGTTTTAGGCGTAGAAGGACACTGTCACTCCACCTCCGGGGCTCCACTCTGCACGCCAACCCACGAGTGTAGCGGGCGGAAATCCACTTCGGGTTTTCCGAGGAGCCCTAGGTTCCCGCCTTCTCCTAAAGGGCGGGGCAGGAAGTCACCACAACCGGTTCCAGATCGGAGCTCCGGGGTTTCCGGCGGCCGGGGCAGCCATCTGTTTGCTGCGGGTCGCCTAGCTCCGGGAGAGCACGCTGCTGCCCGGACTTGTCTCGACGGGGGTTAGATGTCTCCGAGGCGTCTGGGAGATCTGGGTAATTGGAAGGAACCGGTGGTGATTGGAAGATTCATTGTGCTTGAAAAAGGGGTAGAATGAGAGACCCGGTTGGAAGCACAGGAACACAACTTTATTCCCACACGATTAGACCCGCTCCCCCATCGGCCTGGCCGACCTTCGGCCCCTCAGAGGTCCCTAAGCTGCGCCGCCGCTTCCTTCGTCCAACATCCAGCAGCTTGATGAGCGCCCTCCAGTGGGCGAGAGGCCTCGTGCCGGCGCGGCGCAAACGTACACCGTGGACAGCCAGACTCGTTCCTGCCCTCGAGGAGCCCACAGTCCGGGAGGGAGACAGGCATTTAACGACTCGCACAGTTACTTAAATAAAACTGTGGTGAACTGCACAAGAGGGACACGCGGCAGTCTGAGGAGAATGACGAGGGTGACCTGGTCTGTAGTCCAGGAGAGGGAACAGAGCGCTGGGACCCGGCGGCGAGCAGGCGTTTGGCTCATTGGAGAAAAGGAATTAGCTGTCATGATGAGCATTGAGAGGAGGGCTGGGAGCACCAGGGAGGACTGGGGAGGTAGGCAGTGGCTCCAGCACGGGGTACACATAGGCCCGGAAAGAAGAATGGGTTTGGCCCTAGAGCACCGGTTCTCCAAGTGTGGTCTCTGTCCCAGAGGTCCCAGAGACTATTTCAGGGAGTGTGTGAGATTAAGACTATTTTCATAAGAATAGCAAGATGTTATTTGTCTTTTTCATTATATTCTCTAAGGGTGTACAGTGGAGTTTTCCAGAATTAACATTATTTGTATTGACACCATAGCTCTCACAATGAATGGAACGTGTGCTTATGCGTTCTTGTGTTTTGAGTTTTTCTCAATTTTAAGTTCTAGTACAATAAATATCAATAATTATAACCCACATAAGCAAAAGCTCTTTAGGGTCCTTGATAATTTTTAAGAGGTCCTGAGACCAAAACATTTGAGAACCACCACCCTACATCTCTAAGGAAGTGAATGCCATAAGATTTGTTTTGTACGAAAGCCATTCTGGCCACTCAGTAGAGGGAAATTGGAGGGAATAGGAGCACATGGTGGGGTACTGTTTGGGGGAGGTACCACAGTAGCTTGGGCCAGAGATGATAGTGGCTTCCACAGTGGTGCTGAGTGCCCTCACTGGGCTTTCTGGAAGAGAAGTAAGGAGAAGGTGAGGAATTCAGGATTTTGGAAGGCAGTGTGACCTGCTAACAGTCAATCTAGAGACATATGAACCATCACGGGCACAGAGGATGGGAGAAGGATGGGGCTAACATTTTCTGTGTTTTCTGGCTGCCAGACACTGTACTGAGTTCTTTATCTCCTGTACCTTCTAAAGGACATGCACTATCTTCTTTAATACTCCTCACAGTCCTCTAAGGTTCTGCTGTCCAATATGGTAGCCACCACCCACATGTGGCTATTGAGCATTTGAAATGTGGCTAGTGTGAACTGAGATGTTAACGGTTTAAAAATAAACACCTGGGCCGGCCCGGTGGCGCACTGCGCTAGTGCGCCACTTGGGAAGCGCGGCGGCGCTCCCGCCGAGGGTTCGGATCCCACATACAGACCGGTTCCCGCTCACTGGCTGAGCGAGGCGTGGGGGCAACACCAAGGGTTGCGATCCCGTTGCCGGTCCTGGTCCGGTACGGGGGCGACACAGGGTTGCGATCCATTGCCGGACACGGAAAAAGACAAAAAATAAATAAAAATAAAAAATAAATAAAAATAAACACCTGCTTTCGAAGACTTAGGATGGAAAAAAGACTATAATTTCATATATTGTTTACATGTTGAAATAATATTTTGGATATATTAAAGTGTACTGTTAGGGCCGGCCCGTGGCTCACTTCAGAGAGCGTAGTGCTGACAACACCAAGTTAAGGGTTAAGATCCCCTTACTGGGGCCGGCCCATGGCTCATTCAGGAGAGTGTGGTGCTGATAACACTAAGGTCACGGGTTCGGATCCCATGATAGGAATGGCCGGTTAGCTCACTGGGTGAGCGTGGTGCTGACAACACCAAGTCAAGGGTTAAGATCCCCTTACCAGTCATCTTTAAAAAAAAAAAAAAAATCCCCTTACCGGTCGTCTTTTTAAAAAATAATAGTAAAAATAAAGTGTACTATTAAATTAATTTACCTGTTTCTTTTTACTTTTTTTTTTTTTTAAAGATGACTGGTAAGGTGATCTTAATCCTTGACTTGGTGTTATCAGCACCACACTCTCCCAAGTGAGCCATGGGCTGCCCACCCCCCTTTTTTTTGGCAACTGGCCAGTACAGGGATTGAACCTGGGTCCTTGGTGTTATCAGCATCATGCTCTAACCAACTAAGCTAACCAGCCAGCCCTTCTTTTTACTTTTTAAATGTGACTACTAGATTATTTGTTTACATTTGTGGCTTGCATTATTTTTCTATTGGACAGTGTTGCCTGAATCATTTTTAAAAATCCCTACACCCAAGGAAACAGATGTAGATTAAGTAGTATGTTCAGGGGCACCTACAGTTAGGATGTAACAGCAGGACTTAACCCAGGTCTTTGTGCCGGGCCGGCCCGTGGCTCACTCGGGAGAGTGTGGTGTTGATAACACCAAGGCCCCGGGTTCGGATCCCACATAGGGATGGCCGGTTCGCTCACTGGCTGAGCGTGGTGCTGACAACACCAAGTCAAGGGTTAAGATCCCCTTACCGGTCATCTTTTAAAAAAAAAAAAAAAACCCAGGTCTTTGTGAATTCCACTTCCAAATCCAGGGTATGCCCACTATACCAGCAGCCTCCCTCCATGGGTGATGAGTTGGGGAGAGGGGATAAGATGAGAAGGGAAAGATAAGTGGAGGTACAGAGCTGTTACCTTCTCCTTTGAATCCTTGCGAATGGACAGGTAGGCAGCTGTGGAAGAAGATGGAAAAGTGATGGGATATGGGCGTGGTAGAGGGGGAAGGCAGAGGGATGGGTGTCAGGTTTTTGGGAGTAGGCAGAGAATGTCCCCAGTCAGGGGTCAGGGTGGGGCTCACACTCACCGACCCAGCCCAGCACCTTGATGAATCCGAGGAGGAGAAAGGCAGACAGGAAAAGGCCTATGCCGTCCTCCAGGGAGGGCCCGGAGAGTCCTGGCAGGCAGAGGGGCAAGAGTGAGCTGCTTGTTTTCCCAGATGTGGGCCTGGGCTCCACTGTGCTCCCAGCTCTTACCTGCTACCTCCAGGGTAACCTCGGCGCTGCGACCAGAGGCTGGCAGGCTGGGGTGGTAGACATGACACACATAGCGTGCCCCATGCTGCTCGGCGGTAACCGGGGGCGGCCGCAGGTGCCCGGAGAGACTGACAGAGCCATCTGAATGGTGGCGCAGGGTGGAAAGCCACCTCTGCCCACCGGCGTTCTGAGAGCCACCCTGGGGGCCACCCCGGAGCTCCCACTGCACCTCCAGGCCCTCAGAAGGGTAGAAGTGGGAAACAAGGCAGAGTAATTCCGGGGGTTCCTCCCCTGGGGCAGCCCATACAAGGGGTGCTGGTGTCAGGGACACTTTGGGGGGCTCTGTGGAAAGAGCAGAAAATAAACCTGGGGAAATCAATCCACATCATCCTCCCTCAGAGACCTTCAGTTTGCCCTCTGGCTTTACCAAAACTGAAAGGGTTCTGGGTTTCTTCTTCCTGGATAGGGAACCCACTATTTCCCCATTGATGCTTCACAGTAATCCCCATGCTAAAGTCCTCCAGATTCTCAGGGACCTCCATTCAACCTTCCCCCAGATTTGGGAACCTTCATTCCAAAGCCCCTGAGTTTCCCAGGGACCCCCATCTATGTCCATTCACTCACCCAGGCATCCTCTTTTCTAGCATACCTTCCCCTATCATGGCGTCCCCATAATCTTAGTGTCCACCCTGTACCTGTGGGGACCTCTGTCCCCCCACTTACTGTGCACAGCAAGCTCCAGGGTGACTTGTCCTTGCAGGTATGGCAGGTGTACAGTGGCAAGATAGGTTCCCTCCTGAAAGGGCTGCACTGCAGGCAGCCAGAAGGTCCCATTCCCAGTCCATGGACCCCACGGCTCATCATCATCCCAAGCAGCAAATGCCACTGCCCCCTCTTGGGCTGCCGGCATCTGCCTACTCAGACCAGGAGTTGCAGCCAGGAGCAGGTGTCCCTTACCCAGATGCTGGCGTCGCCACTCCAGCCCAAAGGGAGGGGGGCCTTGGGCCAGAGATGAGGTGGCCTCGGGGGTTGTGGGCATGTAGGCGAAACTCAAGTCCAGCATAGCATCTTGTCCCAGTCGGATTCGAGGGGCAGGGGTGTGGGTGAGGACAGTCAACACCACTGGGGAAAATAGGGGGATGAGGAAGTGGGAGGGGCACAAAGGAGAGAAAGAAGGAGAAAAAATAGGGAGAGAAATGGAATTATAGGGAGGACTGAACTCCAATTTATCCACCCCTCAGAGCACACCTCCTTTTCTGATGCTCACCATCTCCCAGCCCTCCCTGCAAATCCCCTTTGCTCTGGGACTGGGTGGAACCTGTTGTGGCTGAGAATAAGCAGAGAGGTCTAGGGGTGAATAGAAGCAGTGAAGGTATATGACCTTTGAAGCCTGCTCTGAACACACAGCCCACTCAGGCTCTGAGGACAGTAGGATCTGAGGGTACTTCTGACACAATCTGAACCAGTCCAGTCTCCAAGAATCACCCTTGAAGAGCCAGGCCTTTCTTGGTTACTGGTGAAGACAGCGACTGATGACTGTCAATCTTATGGTGCTGTCCAGAGTATTTACTGGGAGGTTTTGGCTCTAGCCTAGACCTGAGCACAGACCTCTATGTTCTACTGAAGCAGCATAGTGCAGTGGTTAAGTGCTTTGAGCTTGGCTGCCCTGGCACAAATCCTAACTCCACAGCTTATTTATATGGCCTTGGGCCACTTCCTTCACTTTTCCATGGCTCACCTTCCTAATCTTTAAAATAGGGATGAAGGGCTAGCCAGTTAGCTCAGTCAGTTACAGTGTGGTGTTATAACAAGATCAAAGGTTCTGATCTCCATATTGGTCATCCGCCAAAAAATAAATAAATAAATGAAAGCACTTAATACCTCTTGCTTCCCAAATCTATTCAATTTTTTTGTGTGTGGTACCGGTAAGGGGATCGCAACCCTTGGCTTGGTGTGGCCCGCACCACACTCAGCCAGTGAGCGCACCGGCCATCCTTATATAGGATCCGAACCCGCAGTGGGAGCACCGCTGCGCACCCAAGCGCCGCACTCTCCCAAGTGCGCCACAGGGCCCTTCTATTCAGTTTCTGATTTGGGGTAACAAGAAACCTATCTATGAAAGGTGCTTAGAACCATGTTTGGAAACCAGTAAATCTACTAAAGTGTTTGCTATGATTACACCTAACCATCTGCCAGACAAACTTAACATGCCCCAACTCCATGACACTTCTGCAACATTCCCCCATCCTGCTCCAAAGTCCATCTTCTCTGTCTCTGACAATTGGTCACCACCAGCCCCTCAGACGCTAAAGGCAAATACCTGGACTCAGACTCCTTCCTCTCATTCATTCATTCAACAAATATTTATTGAGCACCTAGGATGTTCAAGGTATAGTGTAGAGGATAAAGTAGTGAACAAGACAGAGAGTCCCTGCCCTCAAATTGCCTACAGTCTAGTGAGGGAAAAGCAAATTGCCAAAAATAATGTGCTACATACTATCCCCACCAGGTCCTAATAGATCTCACATTTGTTTTCAACTGAGGTCCTCATCAACGTACATTTGGACAATTACAACTGCCTCCTCTCTGGTCTCCCTATCCTCAGTCGCTCTCTCCTTTAACTCCTCCTTCACACTGTAGCCAAACAATGTGACTACTAGTCTGATCAGGTCACTTGCCTGTTTAAAAATCCCAGCTACCTAGGAAGTCAGCAGCTAAAGGTACAGGCTGGAGCTAGATGGCCTGGATTCAATTTTTAGTGCTCAAGGTCAAGGGTTCAGATCCCTGTACCGGCCAGCAACCAAAAAAAAAAAACAAAAAACTTTCTTTTCTAGTCCTGTTTCTTTTTCTTTTTTGGCAGCTGGCCAGTCCAGGGATCCAAACCCTTGACCTTGACCTTAATGTTATCAACACCACACTCTAACCAAGAATCCCCTTCTTGTGCCTGGTAGAAATTCTTTTTTTTTTTTTTAAAGATGACTGGTAAGGGGATCTTAACCCTTGACTTGGTGTTGTCAGCACCACGCTCTCCCAAGTGAGCTAACCGGCCATCCCTATATAGAGATCCGAACCTGTGGCCTTGGTGTTATCAGCACCACACTCTCCTGAGTGAGCCACAGGCTGGCCCCGCCTGGTAGAAATTCTTTTTTTTTGCACACGCACCGGCCATCCCCACAGAGGACCCAAACCCGCGGCCTCAGTGCTACCAGTGCCACACTCTCCCGAGTGAGCCATGGGGCCGGCCCCGGCCCCCACCTGGTAGAAATTCTAATCATTGGGTATCTCTTCGCTTTGGTCATGAGGTTCCTTCGGTTTATAATGTCTTTCCCATTTTCTTCAAAACCTCTAAATGTCCTTCAAAGTCAGTACCTCTGCTACTTCCCAGAGATGTCTGGGTCCACCAGGTGGAAGGAATCTTTTTTGCCTCTTGTAATTATGTTTTTTGCTTTCTTTTGTCTTTTGGTGGCTGGCCAGTACAGGGATTGAACCCTGGACCTTGTTATTATCAGCACCACACTCTTATATTTTTAATCCTAGCATCTGAGGCCTATAAGGTTAAACTTTTTTCAATTTCATGGGATTGTTTTAGCTCAGTAGAATAAAAAAAAAAGTATGTAATTTCCCTTAGTTTATCAAAATCCAGAAATATACTTTTGAATTTTTGAAAAAGATCCACATAATTAATAAACAAAACTTAAAGGTTTTACAGTTTAACCTTACACTAACAGTAATCTTTAATAAGGTTTATTAGAAGCAATTTTAGACCTGCATCCCATAAACTGTACTTTGTAAGAATACAAATGTAAATATAACAGGGCCAGAAGAGTAAGGAAAAGTTCTTCCTGTTTTGTAGCTTATATACATACGTTTCTGCTTTTCTGTTAAAAAGGTGAATGGATAACAACTAATTATAAAGTATCACTGGAAAAAAAAATTAAATCTAAATCTAATCAAGTTTCTAGATCTAACAATAAGTTTATAGGAAATACGGAGGAAAGAGGAACAAGGTAAATGACACCTTAAGGAAACAATTGGCCAAATATAGAATGTGGGAAATTCTACAGGACAGATGACCAGGTTTCTCCAACAAATCGATAACATTTTTTTTTTTAAAGGGAAGGGATGGCAATTATAGAATAAAAGAGACCCAGTTGGTTAGAACACATTGTTATAACACCAAGGTCAAGGGTTTGGGTTCCCATACTGGCCAGCTGCCAAATTAAAAAGAGACACCTAAGACACAAAACAACTGTTATGAACTAAGTGTTGTGTCCCCAAAATTCATATGTTGAAGCCCTAATCCCCAAGGTGACTGTATTTAGAGATAAGGACTATGAGATGGTGATAAAAGGTAAATGAGGTCATAAGGATGGGGCCCTAATCCAAAAGGACTGGTGTCCTATAAGAAGTAGAAAAGACACCAGAGCTTTTTCTCTCTGTCATGTGAGGACACAGCAAAAAGGTCTTGCTCTGCATACCAAAGGGAGAGCCCTCATCAGACACCAACCCTGCTGGCACCTTGATCTTGGATGTCTAGCCTACAGAACTGTGAGAAAATAAATTTCTGTCTGTTAAGCACCCAATCTATGGAATTTTGTTATGGCAGCCTAAGCAGACTAGTATAACAACCAAATATAACATATGAACCTGTTTTGGACTGTGATTTGAGCAAATCAACTGTAAAAGGACATCACTGAGACAATCAGGAAATTTTTAATATGGGCTAGGAATTAGATAATATTAAGGAATTATTATTTGTTTTGTTAGGTGTGATAATGGTATTGTGATTATGTTTTTTCTTAAATCCTCATTTAATAGAGATGCTTACTAAGTAATTATGAGTAAAATAATATGATGCCTAGGATACACTTTAAAATACTTCAGAAAAAAATAAAAAAAGAAGATAGAGGGAGGATAGGTGAAACAATCTGGCAAAATGTAATAACTACACAAGTGGGTAACAGGTATGGGGGGCTCATTATACAATTCTCTCTACTTTTGCATATCTTTGAAATTTTCCATAACAGTATTATAAAAGAATGGTGAGAATTAAATGTGGAGTAACATTTACATAGCAAATGTATTTCACAGGGCCTAGATTCCAAGACCCTGTAATTTCAGGTATGGCCTAACTTTTTAAAATTACACATAGAAATGTTAAGCTTGCCAAAGACAGGAAACTTTCCCCAGGCTAAAGTCTCTGTTGTAGATAAAGAACTGTAACACAGCAAAATTGCTGGTTCAAAGGGCAAATGTCCTTGGTACAGGTTAACCTACTGATTGATATGTTGAGAAAGTTGCTTGGTTGTTATGTAAATATACTGAGGAAATTGCTGTAGGAAAAGAAAGTATTTGCTAAGAATGAGATTTTGTTGGTGGATCCACTTTTTACAAATAAATGAGTGTTGCCATGACAATTATCTTACTGTTCTTTTTGTAACCACCTCTGTTCCTTTTCTGTAACTTTCTGCCCTGGAAAACAAATACTAGGAGAAGACCCAGTCGGTGTTATTTTTCCAAGGAGGAATGCCTCTCTTGAGGGTTACTGGAAAATTAACCCCTTCGGGGCTTCTCACTGCTCAAAAGAAATGGGCTGTGAGTAATCCTTTGCATCTCCATCACCCTGGGGGAGAGGTAACATTAAATACTATACACACAAAGTATGTCAAGAAAGTATATTTGCCAACAAACATTTAAAAATATTTCATGAGAGGGCTGGACAGTTGCTCAGTTGGTTGGAGCTCGGTGCTATAACACAAAGGTCAAGGGTTCAGATCCCTGTATTGGCCAGTTTCCCAAAAAAAAACAATCTTACATCACAACCACAATAGCTTTCATTTTCTTAAATCCTAATTAAGCAGTAATGCTTGAAAAGGAAGACAGAGCACAGTAACTTGTTATTACCCCAGTGGTCTGTGAGATGCTGACATTCTTCCCACCTGGGCCCTCCTAGGGCTTCCTATCTGCACTTCCTTCACTGGCACAAGTCACTTTCTACTTTACATTAGGATTATCCATGACAAATCTACTGAGAACCTTCTTGACAGCAGAATCTACATCTGATCACCTCTGTGACCCTTAATATGCCCAGGGCCACCCCAGAGATTCTGATTTACTTGGCCAGGAGAGGTACCCAGGTTTCAATATATTTAGAAACTTCCAACAGGATTCTTATTTGTGGTCTGGACTGAGAACTTCTGAGCCCTAACTTATTCTTGGTGCTAATAAGCATTTGTCGAATCAGTGAATAAATTAAGTGTCTCCCTTGATAGACAGAACAATGGAAAGACAGCTGGGAATGAGTATCCACATTTTAAAAATTGGAAAAACAGACAGAGGGAAAAGGACCTTCTCACCGCTATCTTATTGAAGCCAGCCCCCCCTAAGAAATATTCCCCCCCACTGCAGAGAGCTACTGTTCCCACAATGAGTAGTTTTCCTCCGCCCCTGGCCGGGGTGGGAGCTGGAGACTAAGAATGCAGGTGTAGGAAGAGGCGAGGATTTCAGGTCCTGTGAGTGATTCTCTCATTGAGGAGAGTGTCAGGGAGGAAGTACGGGGGAAGGGAGGATGGAGGGGCTCGGGTGGGGTTGACCTATCCCTCAGGATGTGTTGTCCACGTAAAATCGTACGAGACTGAGAGAACCCGAAGATGTTACCGATATCTTACCCGGCCTCTGCTGCGAGAAGGGAGAGCTTCTAGATATCCGGGTCAGGTCTTCCCGCTTCTCATATTATCCGCCCACTCCCTCCCCGAGCCCTGGGCCTCACGCCGCGTATCACTATGCAATAAGCAGTCTTTGCAGTGGAAACCATCGGGTCTCCCGCCCTTTTCTTCCGCCCACTGAGAGTCAGCGTATCCCCACGCGCCTTAAGGAAACAGTTGTCAGGGAAGGTGAACACGCTTGAGTGCAAGAGGCTTGGCTTTGCTGATTGCCGCAGCGCCGGGTGTGGGCTCGAAGGCTGGTTTTTTAAATAGGGTGAACCTCAAAGGTGGGCGTGCCTAGCAAGGTGGGATCTGGGAGCAAGGGAGAGAAAACTTCCCGCTTCTGAACTCCTCCCAACCCTATCACCTTACAAGTTTCTCAAGGTCGGGTGTGAGGAAACCCCTCCTATCCAAAGCTCCGCCCTTCCGAATACCAATGAAGCCCCGCCCCCAACCCGCAGGTGGGGGGTTTTGTCTGGTTTTTTTTGTTGTTGTTTTTACTGGGTGAGGGCTAGAAGGAGTGGTAACTCTTGCCGAACCACCTCGCTTTACAAAAAAGGAAACAGAACCCCGATTGGGGAAATGACTCGCTCGAGTCCATACAGCAAGTCACAGGCTGATCTGGACCCGTAGAATTTACTATCCAACTCCACCTCCCCTCCCCAGCTACCTGTTGCCATGGTGATGAGAACAGGCTCCTGTTGAGGCTCCGGCTGTGGTCTCAAGAGGCTGGAGAGGCTGAAGACCGAGCTGGACATACTGACCATCAGCCAAGCCCCGTCCAGGGCCCGAGGACAACTCTGCTCCGGGGTCAGGCCGCTGGCCCAATTCGCTGAGGCAGGGAGCGGGAAGAAGCGACTCATCTCGCAGTGTGGCGCGGGGGCGCCCCGGGGGTACCGCCTGAAGGCAGCCTGGAGAGCGCCGGCAGGGTCTGTGAGCGCAGAATGGAAGCTGCAGCTGTAGAGTCGCGGCCAGGAAAGGGGCTGGAGGGGCAGCGTTCGGGGAACTCCAAACGCACAGACTACCCCGTAGTGAGAGGTTTGGAGGTAATCCAGACTCATTTTACATAAAGGGAAACTGAGGCCAGAAGTCACTGCGCGATCTAAAAAGGAGAAGGTTTCGGTGGAGGCGACAGAGGTGGGGGCGAGTCCCGGAAGACTCACCGTGCAGGCTGAGGTAGAGCTTAGGGTCGAGGTCCGGCCGGGACGGCGGTCCTTCTGGTCCCTGGCGCAGCAGCAGTGCAGCGGGTCTCTTGGCCAGTCTGCCCCCGCCCGCATCCTCGACGAACCAGCACTCGATCACCGTGGGTCCTGCCGAGGCGGCGGTCACCAGGCCTGGGGGAGAGGTGCGCGAGTGAGAAGGCAGCCGGGTGTTGCGGAACCCGCCCCCCACCCTGTTGTCGGGCGCCTGGTAGAGCCACCTCCCTCCGCTTCCCCGCCCCCCCTCTCTCCGCCCCACTGTTCCCGGGCAAGGAGCCGCGTTGTTCGCTCACCCAAAGCCACAACGAGGAGCAGGGACAGGGGCTTCATGGCGCCGCGATCTCCTCAGCCCAGAAGCCTCCTCTTCCCCCTTTCACTTTCACTTTCCTCCAAACGCCAGCAGGAGGGGCGGAGGAAATCCCCGCACTGGTTAGGTGAGGACGCCTGGGAGGCGGGTGCGTCTGCCACGGACCAGGCGGGGATCCGAGAACATCCTCTCCAATTCTCGTCAAGGTACCTCAGCCCTGCGGCGCCCTCCTGGACCACCCAGCAGCGCCAAGCTCGAGCCTTCTCCAAATTGACCTTATCCTCCCCCTCCATCATCCACTTCCCCGAGAACCTTCAATCCCGCTTTCCCCCACCTGTGCCGGGTCCCCAGCAAACACATAAGGGTTGTAGGGAAGCCAAGTGAAATGACCAATAAATATTTTAATCACTATTTTTTTAAAAAAATAAAAACTTCGTACTCCTACGACTTACTCCCTCCTGGTCTCTACCCACTCCCCCACGAGAACAGAGTTGGGGATCCCCAGGGGAGGGGGGTAAGATAGGATAGAAATAAGGGGTTCATCCTTTGGGAGGGGGTAGGTTCTGGGACAAAGGTGGGACTCAAAGGTCTGGTCCCCACAACAACACAAACACAGACTTCAGGCACAGACTACAACCACCTGACCCCTTGACCCTGTGACTCCAGGATGCTCAAAACTTCCCCTCTCCCTCCCCTCATCATGCGCGCCCTACTCTGTGAAGCTGGGGCTTCGATGGACCCATCGGAGGGGAAGGAAGGGACACCTAGGGAGGGAGGAGCTGAGGGGTGGAATGGGCTGGCCATGGTGCAACGGGGTTCCCCCTCCAGAATATGTACAAGTCCATAGAGATAAAGGAAGACAGTAAGTAGGGTGAGAGACCAGGGGCCACAGCGTCCCTGGACTGTGCTCCCTATTCCCTCTTTCCCGAAAGCTACTCCCAAGTAGCCTGCCCCTTCAGTTTGCTCCTCCGCCCCCATTGAAGCCCATCTCCACCTTGTGGACGCCGGGTGGGGACCAAACACGTCTGCTGGACTGGGGCGTGGCCCCACTTGCCTCATCGCCACTGACCCCGCCCGCTCCGGAGGACTCACTCTTGGGCTGCAAGGCTGGACCCGTGGGCGCCCCGGGTCCGGCCCCGCCCAGGCGGTGCCGGCGCTCACAGTGTCCCCGGTGGCGCATGAAGCTGTCTCGCCACATGAACTTCTTGGCGCAGACGCCGCACTCGTAGGGCTTCAGACCTGTGTGCGTCTTCATGTGCTCAGTCAAATGGTGCTTCATCTTGAACTTTTTGTTGCACACAGGGCAGTCAAAGGGCCGCAGGTTGAGGTGCATGTTCACGTGCCGGTCCCGCATGCTCTTGTGGGAGAAGGCCTTCCCGCAGTGGCACAGAAAGATCTTATTCCCGTCCCCGCTGCTGGTCCCTCCAGGGGCCCCGCCAGCGCCACCTGGCACACCCAGGCCCCCCACCGATGTGCCCCCTGGGGTCACCGCCCCGTGGTGTTCGGCTTGATTCCCTGGTGGCTGGCCCGGAGCCTGTGAGGCGGAGGATGAAGATGATGGGAAGACCAGGATCTGGTTGCCCTGCATGTCCAAAGGAAGGAGGGGTCTCGGAGGGTGGGAGGGGGCATAGGAGGTGGGGATGGGTCCCCCTGAGTCGTCAAGCCCTGCGCCGGGACCCCCACCCTCATAGGGGCCAAAGTCATTGGAGGACTCACAGAAGTTGACCTGCTCCTCCCCCTTGTCGGTAGGCTCAGTCAGGGTGCGGACATCGCTTATGCTGAGGGTAGCTTCAGGCCCTCCCCCCGCTGGAACCCCAGAACCACCTCCCAGCTCTTCATCTTCATCATCCTCACAGGTCAACACCAGGTCTTCCTCCTCTTCTTCCTCCTCCATCTCTGGGTCTTGGGGAACCAGGGGTGCTGGTGCGGGGCAGTTTCCACCCCGCTTCACATACACCCAGTGTTTCTGTGGCATGATGCTGTGGGGTGCGTAGGTGGGCCGCCGGAGCCCAGCCCCAGGGACGACTGCCCCCCTCCCATCCCCACCATCATCACACAGCTCATCTGCCTCCAGCAGCAGCTTCCCAGATGTAGCCCCCCCACTGCCAACCACAGGGGCTGGGAATACAGGGCCGCCTCCTCGCCGCTCTCCACTGCCCACTGCAGAAGCTGCAAATGTCTCTTGAGAGGAAGATGAGAAATCAGTGGATTCCCGGGGGCTGAAGTAGTTGCTGCTGCTGGGAGACTGATTCTCACTGGCGTGGCTAGAGGCATGGGAACGCATGGAGCCCATGGTGGCGGGGGCAACAGTGGCCCCACTCCCTGATGGAACCCCAGCACCAGGGACAGTGACAGAGGTGGCTGCAGCAGTAGTGATGGTGGTCGTGGCCGAGGCCCGGCCTTCTCGGAGGAGTTCAGTGCACTTGTCCACAATGTGCCACATTTGGAGCACAGACCCCACTGTGAGGAAGTTGACAATATCAGCAGCGGCCATGCTGAGGCGGCCTGTGTAAGCAGAAGCCAGGACAGTCTCGAAAGCGCCTGGGTCCATGACGCTGGGTAGCGAGATAGAGGTCATACCCTTGAGTAGGACCTGGTCATGGAAGTAAGGGGAGGAGGCAGCCAGGACAGCCCGATGAGCCCGGAACTCCCTGCCCTGCACTCGGATGGACACATCACAGAGCTGGCCCTGCAGCCGCTGCTGATTGAGGGATTCCAGGAGGGCACTGGTCACCTCAGGGAAAGACACGTGTACCACTGCAGCTGCTGGCAGAGGTAGTGGGGGTGGAGCCAGTGATAGAGGCAGGGGGAGTGCTGCTCCACTGGGAGACAGAGGAGATGGCTCCATGTTGTGGAGGGGGGGGATAACCCCCCCCCAGCCACAGGAACAAAGGAAGGAGAAGGGCGGCCGGGGGGGTCTCTGGGAAGAAAAAGAGAGAAGAATGATAAATCTCACAACATAGCCCTTCCTTTAGAATTTAAAAATATGTTCACAACTCTCATCTGAGTAATTCCCCACAATAACACTGTGAGGTAGGTATTCCTCTAAACCCCATTTGACAGATGAGGAAACTGAGGCTCAGAAAGATTAAGAGATTATTCAGGGTCACGCAGTCAGTAAGCGGCAGCGCCAGCAACCACAGGTGTCCTGACTCTAAATCCAGTGCCTTTTCCTTGGAAGTTAGGGAAATAAGGTACTCTTAGGGAATGGGGTGTCTTCCCTCAAAATTACACCCAATTTTCCATTTGCCTGAGAGCTTGACTTTCCAAAATCCACCTTTTTCGTGTTCTGTACAAAGACCAAAAGGGGGGCAGGTCTTCTCTACTGAAAATCACCCCTTACTCCATCTCCCCTTAGGCTATGCTCCCCCCCGCCCCTCACCGATCACGCCCCCTTTAGCCCCCAGCTTATCTCTAGCTCCACCCATTTCAAGTCTCGCTCCTTGCTCCGCCCCCTCGGTCCCTTAGGCCACGCCCCTTGTCTACCCCCCGCCCACCCCCCCGCTCCTCTC
>NW_007728583.1:266080-281150 GCF_000696425.1 Galeopterus variegatus
GGCCCCTCCCGCCGCCATCTTGCGCCGACTCCCTCCGCCCTCCGCCTCCGCTCCGCCTCCCGCTCCTCCGACTTTAAAGGGGCAGGTGGGCACCCACCCGTGCCGCTGGGCAATACTCGGCCGACTCCGCCACTTCTCCTTTAAATTACCATTGTCTCATTCTACCTTAAAGGTACCAGCTCCCCTACTCCGCTGGAGACTCAGGACTTGGTTCGGCCGAAGCATTTATTCCCCTTTAATTCTATAAGCCTACTTTTTCCCATTGGCGATAGGTCCTGGCCATCGTTCCCCAGGCTCCGCCTCCGAGCTGTGGCCATTAGCTGGTTTGCGGGACCGAATCGCCCTCTTCCCAGCTTTTGACAGTGCCTCTGAAGTCCCGCCCCCTTCCCCTGGGCCTGGATTGGCCAAGTAACCTTAAATCTGCCCCTGATTGGCCTTTTTGCTCCTACCGCTCGAAGTGAGAAAGTAAAGCGCTGTTAAAGAGGCTGAAGCACATTTTTTAAAAAGTGCCTGACAGCGGGCACCAGGAAGGCCCGAAGGCGAGGAAACTCCAGAGGCTTGCAAGGGCCAGCGGCTAGAAAGGACAGATCCGGGGGCTGGGCTAACACTGAACCTGGGGACAGCTGATGCCAATCTGTGACAGCAGAAGAGCAAGAGACAGGGATACAATAAGAAAAGAACTTTATTGTTTATTAATGTTTTTGTGTAAAACTTAGGCTTTTGTTTTTTAAAAGAAACACCACCAAAAAGGAATTAGCTCAGTTCATCCCTTTCCCACCATCTTCCAAATGCTATTCCAAAACATTTTGGAGGCGGGGAGAGGAGGAGGCAGTTAATCAGAGTCTGAGAGCACGATGATCTCCTCGGGATCGCACTGTGTGGCCACACTCATCTGAAGGGAAGTGAGAGACAAAGAGTCAGAGAGGTCTGGAGTACAGAGGATGTAGAAGCAGAAGGAAGAATTTAGATATTAAAAATTGGGTGGCGAAAAAACGGAGAGAAGATGTGGCAGGTGCAATATTCAGACAAAGTGTCTGAAACTGGCAATGAAAGAGAACAAACTGTCAGATGAAAAATAGCCTCCCCACTCTTACCTTGTAAGTACTGGGCCGGGGAGTCTGGGATTGAGGGTTTTGAGACAGCCGGGCTGGAGAAGGGCTGCAGAGGGAGCTGGTCACCAGGCCATGGCTGGGAGAGTCCACCCTTGTGGAGGAATCAGCAACCGGGGACATGGAAGTGAAGGGGGAAGGTGGGCTGGGCAGGGTACATATCTTCTTCCCATTCTTCTCATGCACTGCCCTTTGCCTTTCCACATAGCTGGGAACAGAAACATAAATACGTAGAGGGGTATGGGGAGTATGAGGTTGGAAGGAGAGTGTCCAATCTCTCCCAACAGACTCAGTTCCCAATATTCCTCTCAGAAAGCCCCCTGCAATTTCTCCTTGGCTTCCCTATTCCTCCTCCTGTTGTTGTTACCTGTTTCTTAATGGCCCTGATCCTGTTTGCTTCTTCTCCTTCCGAGATTTCTTGCAGGGGGGACTGGAATCTCCCCAGGAGTGAGGAGAGACACCTCCATTGAAGGAAGTTGAAGTGACCATGGCTGCCCCATTCTCCACAACAGTGGTGAGGGGCTCCTCTGATTGCTTTCTGGAAGAGGAAATGTCCCTCTCCTCAGGGGAAGGGATGGTATCCAGAGGCAAGGCTTCAATCTCTAGCTCAAAGAGCTGAGAAGTAGGGCTCTCTTCCTCCAAGGGCAACTCTTCAGGCTGTTCTCCATTACTTTCAGCATCTATGCTGAAGGGGGCCAGGGATTCTTCCGACAGCGAGGATAGTGACACTGTGAGTCCTTTGTTTTGCTGCTCGCCTGAAGACCTGCTGATCCCTTTGCCAGGTTCCAGGTTCTTTTCAGTGGAGATCTGTGGTGGGGACATGGGGCTCTTGTCTCCATCCTTACCTGCAAAAGAAGAAGAAAAGAGGGGAGGGGTAGCATGAGAACTAGGGGAAAAAAATACTGCTGAGAGGACACTAGGAGTAAGAGAAAGAAGGGAAAGGGTCTCACACTGGTGGCTCATGCCCAACAGAGTAGAACTGACAGGTGAGGAAAATGTTCCCCTGACATACCTGCCTCCTCCTCCTCCTCCTCCTCCTCTTCATCGTCCCCCTGACCTTCCTGCATCTGTTTCAGGTCCTCCTCCTCTTCAGAATCTGTGGCCTCCTCATCTTCTTCCTCCTCGTCTTCTTCCTCCTCCTCATCATCACTTTCCTCATCATCTTCATTATCCGTCTCAGCCCTGGAAGTAGTAGGGCACTCCTGGGATGTCATTCCACTAGGACCCTGGGGAACAAAGAAGTTTCTCTAAGGAATCCCTTGCCCCAGAGGGTTTGGTTCTTGCATTCCTTCTGCACACTTCCCCATCAGTCACCAAGGACTCCCAGGTGGTCAGTGCAAGGGAAGAACAAGGTTTCTCTGAAGGATGTACCCCTTCCACACCTCACCAGAATCCAAGGAGGCTTTAGGAGAATCTGCAGAGTAGGAAGAAGTGCCTTGGAGCCGGGCTCTTCTCTTCTGTCTCTCGCCCTCCTCACTTTTGTCTTGCATCATTGCATATTTGGAGATGACCTCATCCAGCCGGATCATAGCCAAACTCCGGTTTTCCCGAAGACGCCGGGCCAACACAGGATCTGATAGTGCAGGGTCAATGCCTACGTGGGAAGATATAAAGTCAGAGCACTCAGCCCAAACCCTAGAAGCAGGGACTAGAGAGGTATTCCCTCCACCACACATCCAACATATAAGAGTCACTGATGGGAATCCCACTAACCCCTTACCTGGCCTATAGTCATCTGTGAGGTGGCAGCCAAAGTTGTAGATGAGATCCAAGTGGCGTCGCTCCTGTAACCTGATGCCCACATCTCGGAAGGCATCCTGAGCCATGAGCTGGAGCTGCTGTCGGGGGAGGCCGAGGCCGTGACGAGCAGCTGCTTTCTCCACGGCCTGCAGCACATCTCCATAGTCAGGGAAAGTATCAAGCCCTGGCTTGTTGATGAGCCGCTCAATGCGCCTGTTAACCTCTGGGTAGCGGGTGCCCCGGTAGGGGATGCGCTGCTCTATGACACGGCCCGTCAGTGAAGAGCAGTCTTTCAGCTCACACAGACGCCCAAAGAGGCGAATCAGCTTACGCTTCAACCGTGCCTCCTGCAGGTATGTGGAGTCTGGGTCATCCAATTCTGACAGATCCAACTCCTTTTCCTGCAGCCGCCGAATCTCTGCAACATAGAGTGCCAGCAGCTGCTCCAAGCGCTGGATCTGCCGCCGGGAACCACGGGTCCTTGGGGCCTCAGAGGCAGTGGTTTCAGCATTTGTGGGGTCCGAGGAGGGGTCTGTGGGAGGGTTATTCCCAGAGGGCTCACTGGAGGTGGTGGCAGCAGGGGCCAGATTCAGCTTCTTCTTGGCTGAGTGGGCCTTGAGAACAGTGCAGAGCTCATTGATGTAGACATAGAGCTTGGCTGGCCGGCTCCGGGCCCGAGACAGGACCCATGACAGGATGTTGCAAAACTCCGCAGAGGCCAAAAACAGAGATTGGGCACGCTGCTTCCGGTTATAGAGGAATGGGACCACTTCAGGGTGGTCTGCTGTCTGCATCTTACACAGTTCAAGGAACTGGAGGATTCAGGGGAAGAAGGGAGGGGGAAAGAGACGGGGGGGGGGTTGAGAGAAAGAAAGGGAAGTGGGGTTATTGGGAAAGAAAGGATAGGAGAGCCAGTCAGCCATCCCCCTCCCTGGGATACAAGAATCTTCTCCCCTAAAGCTCACCTCTTCAAACAGCTTCTCATTCTCCAACTTGTAGCACTTCTTGCCGCCCGAACTACTGCTTCCTCCAGCCCCATGGGGCTCAGAGGAGCCAGGGGCTTCTGGCTGGGGTGAGGCCGGATTGGGGGGTGTGTGGGAGGGCCCTGGCTGAGCAGCTGCTTCATCTTCATCATCATCATCCAGCACAATGATGCTGTTGGCGCTGGCCATGGGGGATCAAATCCCCCGGAGGGAGAAAGTGTTGGGGATTTCGGAATTCCTGCTGGAAGGGGATGGGGCCTCAGAAAGAGCCCCTCCAGCATAGCCCCATCTCTTTATCTGACACATTTTCCAATCTCCTTGGGTTTTAGTAACACCAAGTCTGACTAACAATGTCCTCACTGCCTATCTTCAGCAACCATTAGTTCTACGCTTTTAGGGCCCTTCAAGTCGGGGGAGAGCAAACTAACCCCAAACCTTAAGTCCACACCCCCAACTCCACCCCTTACGTCGATTTCCGGTCTTTCTGTTGCATTTCCCCACTACTTCTCACAGTCGGTAACTTGATTCTTCCTCCCAAGCCCAGGACCACCTCCCACACTGCACCCCAAATTTCCGTGACACCACCTTGCACAGATAACACTCCCCCGTCGGCACCACCTCACGTGTTACCCCCTTTCGCCCTTAAGTCAAACCCACACCCCACCCATCCTGAATGATCACCCCCAACTCTTAGATTCTCCGAGGCAAAAGAGGTTCCCTCCCAACAATCCATTCTCTTTCCCCCCCCTGAATTGTCTCCATATTTCACCCTCTGATGGGTCTCCTCAAATCGGTTCTATAGGTTGGAGGAATTTCACCTTAAGTCCCCTCCCTCTCACCCCACCCTAATTTTTCCCATTCTTTCTCTGTGACCTGTAACCTATCGCAAGCCTCCCAGTGGGCTCTGCGGAATCCTCTCGGATCCCAATCCTGGGTCGGGCCGGTCCAGTAGATGAGCTTCCCGCCAAGTCCCCCTCCCCCAGTTCAGTCCCCGGCCGCCCCATTCCCCTTCAGGGATAGGAAGGTACCACAGCTTTTCCCTCAGACTCAGCTCCCGCGTCTCTCCGATACCTCTCCCTCGATATCCCCGCCCCCTCCTTCGCTCCCCGCACCGTCCGGCCCCCACCTCAGAAACGGTCTCTGGAGGCGACTCTCTCCGCTGATCGCAGAACCTCGTATGGTTCCCTCCGCCTTCCTTCCCCCTCCCACAGCAGGCCCCTCTACAGACCGGAAGCCACGGAGTTTCCGCCAACTATACCTAAGTGCGGCCATATTGTCGTACGGAACCAAGTTTTCCTGTGGCCGGAAGCGGCAGTAGGCCCGCCCCCTAGCGCATCCCGCACCGCCCACATAGTCTGCGGCTCCCTTCTCCAGGAACTGTAGGGGGCGGGGTTTGCCTCCCCAGGGCGTCCCAAAGTATTTGGAGACCGCCATTTTGCCGTACGGCGCTGGCTACGCCCGGACTCGGGTGTGCGGCCCGCGGATCTCTTTTCACCCGGTGCTTCGGCGATTCCTCCAATCAGAAACTTCCTGCCTCGGGCCCAACCGCCGGCAAGTCGCGTGCGGAGAGGATTGTGCCAAGGAGGGGAGGGGGAACGGAACAGGGTGGTTAAGGAATTGAGCTCTCCAAGGCTGCGCAGGACTTCAGGGAAGGGTAGGAGTCTCTTAAGAAAGAAATAAATCCTTTTCCTTCTATCTCCCAGATTCCCGATAGCACGGCTTCACCGACTGCGCCTGCCCCTTCCCTTCCAAGGGCGGCGCGCTCCTTGCCGCTGTCCAGCAGCTACTTCCACTCCCATGTACTGCGTCTCCCAGTCGTTAAATCGTAACACATACATACAAATGAGCACAACGCGCCATACAAGTGTGATGTTATTATTATTGCTATTGTTGTTATTGATTTGCTTTTCAAGCTCCACCACAGAACTAATGACCAAGCAGGTGGAGGGACCTGAGCAGGTCTCCGCTCTTCTCCGGAGGGGGTCCCCGAAGGACCGGCGGTGCTGACCGGGAGGCAGTGTTTTGTCGGGGAGGTCCAGGGCCTGAGGACGGGCGATGATGGGGACCAAACTGCCGCTGTGGGGGCTGTGAGACGAAATGAGGCTCATAAAATACCTCTGGTCTCGTCTCTTCCTCTTCTGGGAGAGCTGAGGAAAGAACGAAGTGGGAAGAAACCGGCTGTGACGCCCGCCCCACCCACCGCAGTTTAGGGCGGTTGGAGGGATTCGCGGAGGCCAGGCCGGGTCCAGAGGTGAGCTTATGAGGAAACTAGAAAGGTTAACACGGTCCCAGTCGCTGAGATTCCCACCTCCCGCATCCTTGAGCGTTTCTCAACTCGTGGGCATCTTGCCACTTTCTAGAACCACAGAAGCCCTCACATCCCCGACGCCCTCAGAGTCCCAGAACCTCACACTCTCTTCCATTAAAGAATCCCACATCACTTCTCTCCACTCGTCTAAGCCTACAGCCTTCAAATTGGGGGACATGTAAACTCTTCCAAGGGTTCTGGGACTTGAGAGATATAGGGATTTCATTTCCAGACCCTCAGCTGTCCCAAAATTGGTCTTCCTGAGGAAACACCTGCAGTATAGCTTCTTCTTCCCTTGGCATTTTACAATAGACTTTCTCCCCTTTAAAATATATATATATATATTTAAATATATATAACTTTATATATAAATATATATTCAAATATATATTTATATATAGCTCTCTCTCTCTCTCTCTCTGTATATATATATATATATATATATATATATATATACACACACACACATATAGTTCTTAACCATGAAATCTTACCTGTCTTAAATAAAGAGACATTCAGCCTATTTCTTTCATCAAGGCACCATGAACACCTCCTTTTCTATCTTATTAAAAATTTATTTTTAACAATTACAAAAATTTATACAATCTTTATGCAGTTTGATCACTTCTGTTCTTATAATAACTATAATAACTCAACCTAGAAGAATTTTTAACAGCTAGAGTCTTACAATATATTTCTCACCTCAATTAATATATATATATATGCAAGAAAATGTAATAGATTGGTCAATAAAAGACTTTCAAGTATAAAAGCATAAAATTGTCTGTGGGGAAGTGGTAATAAGAGCTCAAGGAGAAAAGGGAATGATGAAAGAAGAAATGATTCCCAACTGTTAAGAGCTTACTTACATATTTTTAAATGGGTGGTGGTGGGTACCAAATCACTATGATATTTCAATTCCCCTGAACATTCAAAAAGGTGATTTAGTTGTTACATTAAAAAATGTGGGGCTGGCCAGTTAGCTCAGTTGATTAGAATGTGGTGCTCATAACACCAAGTTCAAGGGTTCAATCCCTGCACCGGCCATCCACCAAAAAATGTGAATATTTTCAATATGCCAGAAATTACATCCTTGAAAGAAGTTTAATTTGTGATAAAAATGTTTAGACACCTCCTTAAAAATATGTGAGGAGGTACATACTTTTGCAAAATTATTTCCCTGAGTATAAGTGCAGAAATTTAAAGACTGCTGCTCTGAACTATCCAAGTGTCCCCTCCACAGCCCCCAACAGTCCAGTTTTTCTCCTGATCCCCTCTCACCTCTGTGGCAGGGAAAAAGGATGTTTATAAGAAAGATGGTCACAATTCCAGCTCCTCCTCCTTCTGAGGTGTCCCCAGAAGCCAGTCCCCAAACTTTGCCCACGGTAGTGGCCACAACAGTTTATAAGCAGCCTCCAGCATCAGCAGTGTCAGGAAAAGGGCCAGGAAGATAAAGAACACCTTGTCCAATGCGCGTTGCAGGGGACCCCTGGGAGGAGAGGGACCCTGGGCAAATGCCAAGAACACATCCCCCTCGTCCACATCACCTTCCTCCTCTGCCATCCTAACCCACAGTCTGACAGCTAGCTGGATCAGGGGACTGGGATAGAAGCCCTTGTTCAGCACTGCCAGGATTAAGGGACGTGGCTATGTCAAGTCCTGAACCTGCGTGCCCTGACCCTAATTCCGGCTCCCTAGAGAGACAAAGGAGAAAAGGGCCTCTGAGCCTTTGGAACTATTATTTAATCATCTAGTGCTATGTGAAAGGTCTGGACTAAAAGACGCCTAAACTCTGTTTAAGTTTACCATAGCGTAATTCTGTGATTTGGGAACTGAAGCCTCGATATAGAGACAAAAGCTGGAATTGCACGTCATTCTGGGTCTCTAGGGTCAAGGCTCTAATCTTGGGCCCCTACAGAGAGTGAAGCAAGTGGATCTAGTATGCTACTGTGAGCAATGGTCTGTCAAGGATCTGAAAGCCCCTTCCGGCTTTACGGTGGGTGGCGGGGCCCCGGGGGTGGTCTCTCCTAACCAAAGCAAGTGGAGACTAGCAGAGGGGTGATGGTGGTGGGCGGGGAGAGTAGTTCTTCCCTGGCTGGGGTCGCTGAGCTAAAACCGAGACTGCGCCCTTTCTAAGTTCTGGTCCCGGCGGTGCCAGGGGAGGATTATAATTGGGCTGCACGAGCTCAGGGGGAGGTTTATAAAAAGAGGACAATGATTGGTCAGCGGGGCGAGAGTGTGTGATTGGGACTTGACTGTTGGAGTAAGTATAAGGAAGAGTGAGGGTTTGCGTGGGGGGTCCTGGTCTGAGAGGCTGCTGATGGGGAATGTCGTCCAGGAGGTTGTTGTTGGAGCAAGGATTGAAGATCTTTTCTTGACCCTGTTCCCCAGGCACTGGCCTGAAGGTCCGTGACGGAAATCGAAGCCTATCTGGAGACTTGGGGCCCCCGGGATAATTGGGGATAGTGGGAGAGGGGAACGGTGGAGGAAGCCATGTGTGTGGTAAGTGGACCTCGCAACTGGAACCTTTAAGGTCCCTACCTGAACTTCATTTTGACCTTGACAGGAAGACCTTGTTTACTTTGGGAAGTCAGATCACCCCCAAAAGAGCAGAAACCATATCACAATTTTGTTTAGAGTCGTGGCACATTAGTTTGCTGCTGCTGCAAGGAGATCGCATAAAGAGACAAAGAATCTGGATTAGAGTTCAAACTGATCATGTATTAGTTGCGTGACTTTGAACAAGTCACCAGACCTTTCTTTAGTTTTTTATAAAATCGAGAACAGTTCCTCACAGAACTGTTCTGAGGGAAAAATGAAATAAAGGTTGTTTTTTGATTGTTTGCTTTGGTTGTTGTTTTTTTTTTTTTAACTATAAACTGCTAGGTAAATATAACATATTGTCTGATACCCTCACTTATGTCTCAGACAAGTTTACAATAAGGCCACACAAACCCCTTTATCATCTCATTATAATTACTTACCCATAGCAGGTTCAGCACCAAGATCTGGTGTAAATTAAACCCAGCACCTTATCGATTTTTTTTTTTTTTTTAAAGATGTCCGGTAAGGAGATTTTAACCCTTGACTTGGTGTTGTCAGCACCACGCTCACCCAGTGAGCTAACCGGCCATCCCTAAATAGGGATCTGAACAAGTGGCCTTGGTGTTAGCAGCACCACACTCTCCCAAGTGAGCCACGGGCCAGCCCTAGATATATATATATATTTTTTTAATTTTGAAATAATTTCAAGCTTACAGAAAAATCTAAGAACAATACCAGGAATTCTGGTATCTCTTTTACTCAGAGTCCCCATTTGTCTACATTTGGCTATATTCGCTCCTTCCCTCTCTCTCAACTCTTAATATAACCATCTGTTAAGCCTTGAGTTGTATCCCTTAAAAACTCATAAACATATAGAAAAAAAGAAAGTCCTAACCCCCAGTACCTCAGAATGTGATCTTATTTGGAAATAGGATTGCTGCAGATGCAGTTGGTTAAGATGAGGTCATGTTGGAGTACAGTGGCTGCTCACCCAATATGACAGGTGTACTTGTAAAAGAGGGTAAATTTGGACACAGACGTGCACAGAGGGAGAATGCCATGTGAAAATAAAGGCAGAGATCAGGCTGATGTGCCTACAAGCCAAGGAATGCCAAAGATTGCCAGCAAACCACCAGACGGTAGCATAGAGGCATGGAACAGATTTTTCCCTTACAGCCCTCAGAAAGAACTAACCCTGATGACACCTCGATCTTGGACTTCTAGCCTCCAGAACTGAGACAATAAATTTCTGTTGTTTAAGCCACCCAGTTTGTGATACTTTGTTATGACAGCCCTAGCAAACTAATATACCATCCTAATCAGAAAATCAACACCACTATCCAATTTATAGATTCCATTCAAATTTCACCAGTTGTCCCAGTAATGTCTCTGTCCTTTCTCGTCAAGGATCACATGTTGCATTCAATTGTCACATATCTGTAGTCTCTTTCCACCTGGGAAAGTCTTCATCTTTCGTTTCCCTGTTTTTCGTGAATTTGACAGTTTTAAGAAGTACAGGCTTTCATTTCTGTAAGATGTCTCTCAATCTAAGAGCATGTAAAGGCAAAAGATAAATGATGGTTTTCCCTTCTCAGTGCAGCATCTCACGAGGTCCAGGAGGTGAATCCATCTTACCCCTAATACTGCCAACCTAGTCTGCCAGGTCTCACTACCTTAAAGTCACAAGCTGTTTCTTGTAATTCCTAATGTCTGGAATATCATCAAATCTCCACCTATCTGCTTTAGTATTCATGATGACTTCTATAGAAATAACCACCATGATGATGTTTGTTAAATGGTAATTTTTCCCCTGTAGGTCCTGAGCCTGGGCGTGAGTCTTAGACCCGACCCCGCTGCACATCCAGGCCTGTGACTAGCTAGGCCAGTCCCGCCCCTGGCTGCAACCAGATCTTAGAATGTACTTATTAACCTGTGTTTCTTTGGGGTGTGTGATTTATTTGGTGATGTCCTTCGCTAAATTTCTGCCTAGATTTTTCTAATGCATTTTTAAGAGTTCTTTTTGCAATAAGGATGTTAATCTTTGTGTGTTAAAAAAAAAAGAAAGAAAGAGGGCTGGCCCGGTGGCGCACTGGAGAGTCTGCCGCTTGGGAGTGCGGCGGCGCTCCCGCCGAGGGTTCGGATCCCATGTGGAGACCGGTTCCGCTCACTGGCTGAGCGCGGTGTGGGCGCAACACCGAGGGTTGCGATCCCGTTGCCGGTCCCTGGTACGGGTGCGACACCAAGGGTTGAGATCCCGTTACCGGTCAGTAAAAAAAAAGACAAAAAAGGGAAAAAAAAGAAATGTGACTTATACAGCAACTGTTTCTATGTGTAAGGCCCGTAACCCTAATGATACTGATTTGAGGCTTTCTGGAGAAAAAAAATTGACAAGTATCAGGATAGAGAGGACATCCCCTCTACCTGGAAGTATATCAAGTGACCACAAAAAATACATAAGTAAAAATAAAGGAAGAGTAGAAGATAGGAAAGAAGGGACCAAAACAAAACAAAACAAATGAAAGATTCACATTTTGACTCAATTGGAAACCTGAAATACTGTAGAAGAATTACATACCAAAAAAGATAAAAGGGAATTGCATGGATTTGGGGCCTCTACAACTTAGATTCTGAGTTAATTTTAACATGTGTGGTAATGTCCTAATTGACAGTCTTTCATGGCATTAATCAATATTAGGACTCTAGTTAAAGTTATGTCTTAGGATTGCACTAAATTTAAGCAAGGTTTGCCTTGTAATCTTGGGGGAGTTACTGAAGATAAAATAGAGGACCAATAGGTATGCCTTGTCTTAAGCATCAGAATTAGTATCTTGCTTAAATAACCAATGATCATAGCACTCATAGTATTAAATACGTCCTAGAGAGCAGGAAAGCTCTTGAAGCAGTAAGTCACAAATTAAAGTTAATTCATCTCTTTGGCACTTACAAATTGGCTTAACAAAATGGAATCCCAGGGACTTTACCAATTCCTAATCCCCCCAGTTAAAGGCATAAATATGGACCAATGTCAGTTAAACAGGGACTTGAAGTATTAAAACCCATTGTACAAGACCTGTGTAGTGACGGGGCGATTATCCCCAGTGCTCCTCCTTTTATCAACCTAATTTGGCCTGTTCTTTGACCTGGAAAGGACAAATAGAACCTCCCAGAGGATTACTGCAACCTTGGTGATGCAGTTATTACGTACATTAAGCCACTATACCCAACACCTAATACTATGGAAATAACTGGCTCCATCTAATTACCAATTGGTAAATACTCTGCTATCACAGATTTGACTAAGTCTGTTCAGTGCCTATTTTAAATGTCTTAACTGACATGACATGATATACTTCTACCAAGTTACCCTCATGAAACTGAACAGCCTTGGCTTAGTACATAACCACTGCAGGTAAGATCTTAACTGCTACCATTGTCTTTGTCCAGGCTGACACCTAGAGTAAATTTCCAGAAATTATTTGGTAACCAGGGGGCCACCCTCTACCTAACACCATGAAGGAAACAGCTGTTGTTCCTCTCTGCACCCACAACATCTTGTAGGTTTTCTCAGAAACCATGACATGTTGATATGCATTGTTTTGAGCTTTGGGAGTAATTTCTTACACAGCAATAGATAACTAATATACTGTGCCAGAATTGAGCACCAGATCCTCAGTAACTGAAATGCCCATATGTTCTTTCCAAGTTTATTCTTTTTATGTAATAATATGCGGGGCCTTCTAAAATGTGGAGCTCGAGGCAAGGTCTCCTCTTGCCTGGGTATAAGAGCAGTACTAGGATTAATCCATCAGTCTTCAGGGTTTTTTGCTTGCATGCTCCTTAAAAACATTTTGGAAAACTATGTGCCCTTTTGTATATCTTCTTTTTGCATCTAAATTTTTTCTTGGTGGATTTATATATTTTTTTGGTGGCTGGCTGGTAAGGAGATCCGAACCCATGACGTTGGTGTTACCAGCACCATGATTTCCCAAGGGAACTAACCGGACAGCCCCTTGTGACTTTAGATAACTGCAAAAAGTATAAAAATTCCAGTGTCTTACAAATATTGACATTTTCAAATAAAACTATTTACTACTCTCTTAAATGTATCCAATAGAATCTAAATGCCATAGTTATGTGGCATTAAACATCATTCTTTTTAAAAAGATGAATAAGCTCTTCTTCAATGGTTGGACCTTTTACATTATTTTTCTGCTTGAATTTATATTCATTCACTTCCACTACAGAATTTTATCCCAATTCAATTTACTTCATATTCAGTCTTGTATTGATCGCCCTTTATTTCTCTGCAAAAAATAAAATTTTTAAAGTTAATTTTTAAAAATTTCTTTTGGTTATCGCACTCTAAACATTAAACTTCTCTTCTAGATTGAACTATTAGTATCACTACAAATTGATCAAAATCACATAAGTATATTGTAAGTTTTGATAGATAATTATTAAATATAAATACAAAATTTTATCAGAAATGTATTTTTTAATGCGTTTTCAACTAGTTCATGTATCACTAAATTATGTTTCTGGAAAGAGACAGCATTCATGGGCCGGCCCGGTGGCACACTGGAGAAGTGCGCCACTTGGGAGAGCTGCGGCGCTCCCGCCGAGGGTTCGGATCCCATGTGGAGACTGGTTCCCGCTCACTGGCTGAGCGCGGTGCGGGCGCAGCACTGAGGGTTGCGATCCCGTTGCCGGTCCCCGGTATGGGCATGACACCGAGGGTTGCGATCCCATTACTGGTCAGTAAAAAAGACAAAAAGGAAGAAAAAGAAAGAAAGAAAGAAAGAGACAGCATTCAGTACCAATTTTTGTTTCCATTTTTTCTTTTTCATCAATGTAAGGGCTTAGAGTCCTTGTTCATATAAATAAGTAAATGGGAGTGGAAAGACTTTCATTACAGCAATGACACTCACTTCTTTGAAATCCTGAATTATATGTCAAAAATCACATAGTGAACTATCATTAAATAACTTTTAATGATATTTAAGCTAACAGCTCAATTAGATTCTCCTACAATTTCACCAAAAGCAAAGAACTGAAAGCCACCTAACTTGCTAAAGGGCTCATTACTCAATCATTAGAGTCATTTACTTTCAAAAACAATATTTTAAATTGTACTTTTGTTTGGCAGCCCAGAGAGTGGTAAATGGGCAATGGTAAAAAAAAAAAAAAAAAAAAAAAAAGGAAGAGAGATGAGAATCTGACAATTTATCAGGAAAGTCAGTTTTAGGGAAAGAAATAGAGGATGTGAAAATAGATCACCTCATAGCTGGCCATGTCCTATACCTCTTGTAAGGCCTTTGTGTGCTCCTTGGGGTTTGCACACTCTAGATTGAAGACCACTGGTCTAGGGAGGTGCAGCATGACTGTTGATTGTTGGGCAGACTGAAGTCTACTTGAGGCTCACCATACATTTGAAGTGAGTCCAGCCAGCATGGTTTGTGATTTTTCTTTCCCCCTTGTGTACAGCTATGTGAGTGCAGTGGCAGAGTTGTCAGAAAGTTAGGGCTTTACCAAGAGTACTGGGAAAGAATGAAATAGCAAATGAGTCAAGGCTGTATGCAAAAAATAATGTCAGGGTTATTGGTGGAAGCCAGATGGTAAAGTGAGGCTAAATTTTTAAAGTCTTAATAATACAATCTCCCAGCAGTTATCAAGTGAAAAGAGAAGAAGGTCTGAGACCAAACTTTGGACAGCTCCAGTATTTAATGCCAGGTTAAAGAAGGCAGTGGAGATCAAGAGGAATCAGAGAGGCGGGAGGAATATCAAAAAGTGTTGGGTCAGGAGGCCAAGGGACAAGTGTCTCAAGAAAGTGGGAGTTCATGTGGCATCTGCTGCTGGGAAACCAAATAATCTGAAGTCTATCAGATCTTGTTACATGGAGGTCATCGAGGAATTTAGGGAGAGTAAGAGACAGAAGCCCAGCTGGAATGGGCTGTGAAGAATGAGTGGGAGATGGGGGATGGGAGCAGCCAATACAAACCACACTTTTAAAAACATTTGGCTATGAAAAGGAGGATGATAAAGTTATTCTTTATCTCTGTCTTTTATTTGTTTTCATTATAATGTTTGCCACAGCTTGTAATATCTATTTGTTGATTTTCTCTACTTCCTCTGTGCCTCCTCACAATTAGAATCTAAGCTCCATTAGGGTGGGACAACCACCATCTTGTCCAATCTTTGCAGTATACTGGTCACTTTAAAATATTTTTTAATGAATTAATAAATGAATCGATGCTAAATAAAAGGCTTACAAAGATAGTCCTTCTCAAGTAAAGGTATATCTTGATTTAAGAACAAATTCTAGCTTCACTTCTTTAAATAAAAAGGCAATTTTAAGGCCGGCCCGGTGGCGCACTGCTACAGTGCGC
>NW_007728583.1:282183-284456 GCF_000696425.1 Galeopterus variegatus
CTTGAGAATTGGACATCCAAGTCTGTCTGTCCTCATGCCACAAACCTCCCTGAAGTAGAAGTAAAGAAAGAAAGAAAGAAAGAAAGAAAGAAAAAAAAGACACAGACTTATAGGGACAAAGAGAACAGGAGAAGAGATGCCACCATTTTAGAAACTGGAAAATTAATAGAAATGAAAGAAGAATGGTAACCAACTTCTGCTACCTGAGAAAGCAAAAGCTAAGGGTGAGAGCTGTTGCTGGAGCAAGAAGCAAGCTGATTCTGGAGGCAGAACTTAGAGAAGATCTAAGGAATTGAAATCTCAGTTTTCTTTGAAAGTGGAGATGCAAAGGGAGGATGGATTTAAAGTTTTTGAAGGAGCAAAGGGCTAGCATTCCCCCTGCCACACACACATACTTGGTAAACAGGCAACCCCCCAGGTCCTCTCATTACACTGGAAGATGAATGGGGAAAGGCCAAACTAGACAGATCTGGCCTTGGGAACACCAAACTCAACTGAGAGCAGAGATAATTCTCCCTACTTTAAAAACAGGAGCCTTTAGTGAAGGTCTATATACGGGGCAGTGAAACCTTCAGCTACCCCCTGCCACCCTGGCTGATTCCCAGAGGGCTGGCAATCCACTTTTACCCCCTCGGATTCTGATCTCTCAGAAAACTGAGCCCCTAAGTTTTTTGGCATTTGGTATTATTCAAAGAAATAATAAAAAGCTGGGTTGTCTCTCAATCACACTATAGGGAGAGCTACTAGTTCCTGCCAATGTACCAGAGCAGCCCACCAGCTTTTTGGCGGCTCTCTTTTAGTTATGAATGTCCATTTAAGGACCACCAGATATTTGAGGAAGACTTCAGACATGAGCAAAAAAAACCCTCCAAAATTAAAAGTCAAAAAGAACATGGAGGAGGGCTGGCCCATGGCTCACTCGGGTGAGCGTGGTGCTGACAACACCAGGTCAAGGGTTAAGATCCCCTTACTGGTCATCTTTNCAGCTTTTTGGCGGCTCTCTTTTAGTTATGAATGTCCATTTAAGGACCACCAGATATTTGAAGAAGACTTCAGACATGAGCAAAAAAACCCTCCAAAATTAAAAGTCAAAAAGAACATGGAGGAGGGCTGGCCCATGGCTCACTCGGGAGAGTGTGGTGCTGACAACACCAGGTCAAGGGTTAAGATCCCCTTACTGGTCATCTTTTAAAAAAAACAAAACAAAACAAAACCCAAACAGGATGTTATGAAAAATCAACAAAGAAGAGCTGTAGGAAGAACAGTATATGAGAAATGAAAACTTAAGCCCAATTTTAAGATCCAGATTTTACTTTTTTGTGGGAGAAATAAGCTATTGGTATTTTAAAAACAATCATAGTTATACTTAGATCAAACAATAAACAAAAGGTACTTATCCTCTTTTTTTTCTCTTGAAAATGACAGGAATGCCTACAGAAAGAAATGCATCTTTCCCTTGAGAAATTACCGTCCTGCTTGTCCTGCTCTTTTTTAGGAATTATATTGATTTCACACTGCAATTTACAAAAAAAATCCTTACTATTAAATAGAGATCATGTGTGCAAAATCCCAAAGGGATAAAGGTGCATTCCCTGCTTTCCCCTGTCCCCCAGGCATCCAGTGTACCTCTCAGAAGCCATACCCTCTTACTGGTTTCTCATGCATCTTTCCACATAGAGGAGATTTACTGTGAAGCTAATGATGCTTCTGTATCTGAGTCCCTTGCTTGCTCAAGGCCCTCCCCAGACTTTGTCCCTTATTTTGTATTTGTACTTTTTGCATTCTTTTTCTTAAAAAGAGCCAGCAAAATTGTATAAGTTTCAGGCACCCCCTCACCCCCAAAACCTGAATCTGCCACACTTCCAGAGGTACCGTCTTCATATACAAGCCTGTACTTATATATACAAGTATATATAAAAATAAAAAAATATATATAAATACATGCTTACTGTATTCTACCTTGCTTTTTCTCACTTAATATCTTGAAATCAAACGCTTTGAGTTGCCTTCTTTTTAACCATTGTGTTGCATTCTATTGTAGGAATAACAGATACTTTTATTTAACTATTCATGTATAGATGAATAACAGAGTTATTTCCAATATTTTACCAATACACACAATATTGCAATGTATATCCTTGTATACAATTTGTGGTCTGGGTTGGCCTTTGTTTGTTATACTGCTCCCTTGACTCTCAAAAATGTCCAGTGTAGGGCTGGCCCAGTGGTGCACTGGAGAGTGCGCCGCTTGGGAGTGCGGCGGCGCTCCCGCC
>NW_007728583.1:285210-291078 GCF_000696425.1 Galeopterus variegatus
TCGGATCCCATGTGGAGACCGGTTCCCACTCACTGGCTGAGCGCGGTGCGGGCACGACACCAAGGGTTGCAATCCCGTTACCGGTCAGTAAAAAAGACCCGTTACCGGTCATTAAAAAGGACAAAAAAAAAAAAAAAAGTCCAGTGTAGATGAATATTCTTTGAAGTAGAATTGGTAGGTCAAGGAATATGTAAGTATTTAATTTTGATAGGTAATATAAAATTTCTGTCTGTAGAGATTGCACCAGTGTGCCCTCCCATCAACAATGTGTGACAAGAAAAAACAATGTATGACAGTACCAATTTCCTTTCCTCGATCCTGCCAACTGAGTGTGTTATTAAACACCTTTGTCTTTGTTGACCTGATGGGCGAAAAATAGTATGTCATTGTTATTTTAATTCACATTCCATAAGTTATGAGTGAAATTGAGCATGTTTCCTACATTGAAAAACCATTTGAATTTCCTTTCAAACGTCCTTTGCCCATTTTCTATTTGTTGTCAGTCTTTTTCTTATTGATTTGAAAGAGTTTTTTATATATTAGGGAACACTGCTTATGAATTAGAAGTAACTTTGGGAAAGTAAAGGCTGGAGGTAACAATATATGAATACTTTATTTTAAACCTATGCTCCACAAACTGGTTTACACATATCTCAGAGGGTACTTGTCAGGGTGGCAGAGAGCAGAGTAGATGGCATTTAACAGCATCAACTCTGGAGCCAGACTGCCTGGGTTCACATTCCAACTCTACCTCTTGGCAGCTGAGTGACCTTGGACAAATTTTTAAAATTTCTTTGACTCATTTAATTGAGTAATAATAGTCTCTACCTCACAAGATTGGAATCAAAGTGTTTATGCCAAGAAAAAGATAATCAGGGCTGGCTGATTAGCTCACTTGGTTAGAGTGTAATGTTGTAACACCAAGGCCAAGGGTTCAGATCCCCTTACTGGCCAACTGCAAAAAAAAAAAAAAAAAAAAAAAAGGCTTGGAAAGACCAAAACAAATATTATTCATCCTGTTATTTATTTTTTCTAAATAATCATCAAGACACAAAAAAATTTAAAGTAAAGGGATGATAAAAGTTATGGCATGCAAATTAAGAACCAGAATCCAGCTGGCACAGATAACGTCTTGACAGACTATATCAGTATTGCTGTGTTTCGAGCTATCACAAAACTTAGGGTCTTAAAACAACAACCATTTAATTAGCTCATATTCCATGGGTCAGCAATATGGGCTGGGCTCACATAAGCAATTCTTTCAATCTCAGCAAGGTTCACTCATCTGTTTGTGTCTAGCTGCTGGGGGTTGACTGGAGGTTGCTGGGGGACAAGGGGTGCTTGGGCCACATGTCCTATCATCCAGAAGACTAGCCTGAGCTTGTTTGCTGGCAGGGTCCCAGGACTGAAGGGAGAAAAGTGCAAAAGGCTTCCTAAGGCTTAGGCTCAGAGCTGGCACAATGCTGTTCTTCCTCATTCAATTGACCAGTGCAAGTCACAAAGCCAATCCAGATTCAAGGAGTGCAGAAGCAAACCACCTTTGGATGGGAATAGCTGCCAAGAAGGCACAATGGTAAGAGGAAGTGGTGCAGAATTGCAGCCCATCTAATACTTAGACAAATTCAAGTTTTCAGGTGAGAGATAGTCAGCAATTGGGAGTTCATAAAAGACCCACAAACATCCCACAAAAGCAAAAGTCGATGTGAACATCTGCCACAGCCAGAGAAAACCAAAACCACTTCTGGTCTGTGCCAGTTAAGTAAAGCATTTTCACCCCCTTAGCTCCTCTGCATGTGGCTTCAAGGGGGGTTGGGGGGAGAATAGGACACTGAGGAGGCAGGAAAGAACTGCATAGAGAAGAGCCAGCCACACTGCCCCTGTTTCCCACCAGCAGCTTTCCATGTCAAGCCATCTTAGCTGACCCGGAGAAGAAACTTAACTCAAAATGAAGTTCAGAGATTAAGCATTATATGCTCTGTGGTCTGCCTGGATTCTCTTTCAGGAGCAGTGGAAGAGCTAGCCCCAGAGAGCAGATTTAAAGGTGATGGATCTTGGATGTGACCTGCGCCATTGTACACACAATAAGCACAAAATAGCCACTGGCCTTGTCTTCCACTCCAGCACCAAATCCCTTCCCGCTTCCCTTTAAGAGAAGCCTCCTGACTTAAACAGAAACCCTTTTGCTTCTGCAATGGCGCAGTTCTCCACCCTGGTCGCATAGTTTCCACATTAGCATAATGCCCCTCCTTGATGGTATCAGCCGGTCATTGGTGTCCTATATAAGCTCTACCACCCCCACACCTCGTGCTGTCCCCCATTTTGAGGGCAGCCCCGGGCTGCCCACCACTTTGAGCACAGCCTGGAAAATTCTTTTCCTTTAATAAAGCTTGAACAGTACCCGGCATCGCCACTCACCTTCTTTCAAAAGGGGTGGTGGAGGAAAAGGAGAAAGCAGCTGTCTGACTGCAATCAGTAAGTCCATAGGTTCAGTGTCCTGCTACAGAAGTAAAATAATGACAGATTGGAGTAAGTGATATGAAGAAAATAAACAGGGTGACACAGAGTCAGAGATAGAAAGTGGGGAGAGATTCAATTACTTGACAGAGTGGCCTGGAAAGGGCTTCCTAGGGGACAAGAAGTAGCAGGATGCACCAGCATTTCAGGAAGAGGGAGCAGCTAGTGCAAAGTACTGAGGCACGAAAGACCTTGTCATGTTCTTGGGCAATGTCTCTCATTCTTTCTTCTTCTTCTTTTTTAACCACAATTCATGGGGTAAAAACCTCATTGTACTCTGCAATACACACATCTAAAACAAAAATTTCCTGACATACTCCTTTCATGTAAAATGCTAAAATACTCTTGCATTTTCTTTAACATCAGGTTAATTGAGATATAATTTACATACAATAAAATTTACTGTTTTTAGGTCTACAGTTCTATGCACTTTGACAAATGTACACCATCATGTACATCACCACAATCAAGATTTAGAGCATTTTCATTCCCTGAAAAGTTCCCCCCCACTTCCTTTGTAGTCAATCCCCTCCCCAAGGCCATAGCTCCTAGCAAGCACTGATCTGATTACACCCCTCATAGATTTTTTGAACTAGTATTTTTCTTGACATGCCTGTCTTAAGGTTTATTGATTTTTTTTTCCTTTTTGTCTTTTTTACTGACCAATAACTGGATCGCAACCCTTGGTGTTGCACCTGCACCGCGCTCAGCCAGTGAGTGGGAACCGGTCTCCACATGGGATCCAAACCCTTGGCGGGAGCGCCGCCGCACTCTCAAGCGGCACACTCTCCAGTGCGCCACCGGGCCGGCCCAGGTTTATTGATTTTAATGATCTTTTCAGAGAACCAGCTTTTGGTTTCATTGATTTTTCTCTTTTATTGTTGTTACTGTTGTTGTTCTCAATTTCATTGATTTCTGCTGTAACCTTTATTTCCTTCCTTGTTTGCTTTGGTTTTAATTTGTTCTCCTTTTTTCCAGTTTCTTAAAGTGAAAGATTTAATTACGGATTTGAAACATATCTAATTTAATGTTTACCCCCCCTCCCACAACCAGGCACACCATGCCAGTGCCTCAGGGCCTGCCCAGGGACCTGGGGCATAGAGAATGCGACTGGACCCCCCTCCCACAACCAGGCTCACCACACCAGTGCCTTGGGGCTCACCAGGGGACCCAGAGCATGTAGAAGGGGACCAGAGCCCCCTCCCACAACCAGGCTCACGATGGCAGCACCTCAGGGCCTGCCCAGGGACCTAGGATAAGGAGTTGGGACTGGACCCACCCTCCCACAATGAGGCATGCTGGGACAGTGTATCAGGGCCCACCCAGGCCTGAGGCATGGAGAAGAGGACCAAACCTCCCTCCAACAACCAGGCACACCTTACCAGTGCCTTGGGTCCTGACCAGGGACCCAGGGAATGTAGAAGGGGACTGGATCCCCCCCAAAAACCAGGCACCCTGTGCCAGCACCTCGTGCCTGCCCTGGGACCTGGGGCATTGAGAAGGGGACCAGAACCCTCTCCCACAGCCAGACATACTGCACCAGTGCCTCAGGGCTGGCCTAAGGATCCGGGGTAAGGAGCTGAGGACCGGACCCCCCTCCCACAACCAGGCATGCTGGGACTGCATCAGGGCCCTGCCCCGGGGCCCAAGGCTTGGAGAAAGGAACTGGACTCCCCTCCCATAACAAGGCACCCCACGCCAGTGCCTCGGGGCCTTCCCTGGGACCCAGGGCATGGAAAAGGGGACTGGACCCTCCCTCCCACAACCAGGCACACTGCACCAGTGCCTCGGAGCCTGTGCTGGGACCTGGGGCATGGAGAAGGGGACCAGACCTACCTCCCACAACCTGGCACCCCATGCCAGCACCTCATGGCCCACGCTGGGACCCAGGGCGTGGAGAAGGGGACTGGATCCCCCTCCTACCACCAGGCACACCGCACCAGTGCCTTGGGACCTGCCGTGGACCCGAGGCATGGAGAAGAGGACCAAAACCGCCTCCAACAACCAGGCACACTGTGCCAGTGCCTCAGGGCATGCCTAGGAACCCAGGGTAAGGAGCTGGGGACTGGCCCCCCTCCCACAACCAGGCATACCATGCCAGCACCTCGGGACCCACTCGGGGACCCGGGGCATGGAACTGAGAATCGGACACTCTCCACAACCAGGTGCACTGCCAGCACCACGGAGCAGGCCAAAAACATCTCCTCCATGTGGGTAGACCACCACAGCCACCATGATAACCATGGCTGCCGTGAAGGCAGCTAGATGCCACAACCACCACGCAGATGGTCCACCAGCCACTGGAGTGAGTTGACACAAGGAGAGTCACCAGCAGAGATAAAGAAAGGAGGAGGATGTCTGTCTCCACAGAGCCCATTTCATAGTGACAGAAGAGACATCTGCTCTATGATAGTATTGGGGGACCTGATCATGCCTCTCAGCATTGGACAGATCATTTGGGCAGCCAATCAACAAAGTAACCATTATTCTTTCAGAGGGAGAGAAGACATCTAGGGTGATTAGAGGGGGGAGGGGGAGAGGAAGGGGGAGGGGCAGGATTGGACAAGGGGCATAAAGAATAATTACAATTTGTAACAATATGTATGCTAGTAATATTGATTTTATCAGCATACCTCAGTGTTCAACCCCCAAATATGTATAATCAATTTTGATTCAATAAAAGTTAAAAATAATAATAATAATAATTTAATGTTTAAATTTTCATTTAAGCACCACTTTGTCTGTGTCCCACAAATTTTTTATATGTTGTGTTTTCATTTGCATTCATTTCAGAATACTTTCTAATTTCCCTTTGACTCATGGGTTATTTAGAAGTGTGTTGTTTATTCTTTCTTTCTGTATCATTTTATATAGAAATATGTTGTTTAGGGCTGAGCCCATGGCGCACTCGGGAGAGTGCGGCGCTGGGAGCGCAGCAGCGCTCCCGCCGTGGGTTCGGATCCTATATAGGGATGACCAGTGCGCTCACAGCGCTCACTGGCTGGGCGCGGTGCGGGCAGTCTCAAAAAGGACAAAAAAAAAAAAAAAAAAGAAAGAAATATGTTGTTTAATTTGCAAATATTTCAGGGATTTTCCAGATATTTTTCTGTTGTTGATTTCTAATTTAATTCAATTGTGGTCAGAGAATGCACTTTTTATGATTTCAATTATTTTAAATTTGTTGAGGTTCATTTTATGGCCTAAAATATGGTCTATCTTGATGAATACTGTGTGTACCCTTGAAAAGAATGTGTGCTCTGTTCTTGGATGAAGTGATCTATAAGTGTCAATTAGGTCAAATTTGTTGATAGTGTGTTAAGGTCTTCTATATCCTTAACTGATTTTTTTTTTTTT
>NW_007728583.1:292899-294269 GCF_000696425.1 Galeopterus variegatus
GAACAAAGTTTAAAGATTCAAATATTTCTATGAACCCCATCTTCCCACTTCTCATCCCCCATCAGTCAATATAGCTAATTTTGGTTAGATAGATATTTGTTGTTTACCTGTTATGACCATGCAATCATTACTTACTGCATAATTTCCCATTTTCCCTTGACCTAATAATTGCCTTTTTGTTATTGTTTCTATGTTCTTACCATTAATTCAACCCCCAACTATCACTCAGATAAGTATCTCTTCTCTGTTGGGAGCCTGTAGCCCCACACCCCTTCTTGTGTGACCAGGCCTACGTGACAATCTGNAACCCGTGGCCTTGGTGTTATCAGCACCACACTCTCCTGAGTGAGCCACAGGCCGGCCCCCTTAACTGATTTTCTACCTACTTGTTCTATTAATTACTGAGACAGAAATGTTGAAATCTCCAATATAATTGTGGATTTATTGATCTTGCTTTCTGTTCTATGAGTTTTGAAGTTGTGTTCGACACATGAACATTTGGGACTGTTATGCCTTCCTTGTGAATTGCCTCCTTTATCACTATGTCCTTCTTTATATCTGGTAATATTTCTTATTGCGAAATCTAATTTGTTTGGTATTAATATAGCCCCTCTGCTTTCTTTCGATTAGTGTTGATTAGCATATACTCAACAGAAATATGTTTGTAATGTCTGCCAAAAACATTTACTAAAATGTTCATAGCAGCATCACTCATAGTAGCTCCAGACAGGAAGCTACCCAAATGTCATCAACAGTAGGATGGACAAATTGTGGCATATTCTCATGATGGAATACTGCAGCAATGAGAATGGATGAACTACAACTGCATACCTCAACATGGATGCATCTCATTGACATAATGTTGAGAGAGAGAAGTCAGGCACAAAAGAGGTCACACTATGTGATTCCATTTACATAAAATACAAAAGAGCCAACATTATCATGTTAGAGTCAGGAAGGGATTTCCATGTAGGTAGTGAGTGGAAGAGGGTATGCGGGGCCACCTGGTAAGGTAATATTCTGGAATATTCTGTTTCTTGATCTGGATGATAGTTACATGGTTGTGTTGTGAAAAAATCAAGTTGTATACTTAGATATGTACGCTTTGAATATGCATGTTATACTTCAATCAACAAATGTTAATGAAGAAGCTGAAAAACAAAAAGTCACATAATTTTATGAGTCTTTTTACAATAAGTAACAGGTCACTGTTACTTACATTCCTGTTCAGAGGTCCCAGTGTTTGTTTTACTTAACTATTTATTTTGGTAATTTTATACTTAAAAACCTTTTAATCAAAATTATTCACGAACAAAGTTTAAAGATTCAAATATTTCTATGAACCCCATCTTCCCACTTCTCATCCCCCA
>NW_007728584.1:0-16513 GCF_000696425.1 Galeopterus variegatus
GGGCATTTATGAAGGTGCACATGCATCCACAGATACGTCCGTGGGAATAGATGTCTGCTTGCATCTGTGTGCTTCACCTGAGAGCATTAATGAACTGCGCTGCACGCACTGTGCTGGCTGGTAGTTAGATGCTAACGGCATGCATGCAGGGATGCTGGTCTGTGTAGACAAATCAAGCACTGTTATCAGACAATAATGCTGGGGGATTTATAGCCAGCTGCCTGTGCCAGGGAGGGGTGGGGATGCATGGGCATTGCAAATGGGCAATTAGCATCTCTAAAGGGTAACTCAGCTGAATGGTGTCTAATTTGTAGACAAGACCCCATCAGCCAAGCACAGCAGTCGCTGAGTGAAGAATGACAGTCCTCCCCAAGGATTTGTGAGTCGGCACTGATATTGGCTCCACGTTTTGCCCTGGGAGAAGCTCAGACTTTAAAGAGAGGTAGCTCTCTTTAATGATGAACAGAGTCCACCTGCCCACACGAGCCCTGCATCTGTCCTCTCCACCCCCTCTAAGAATGGTTGGCCATGTATGCTGGGGAGGACAAGGAGGCTCAGAGAGGGTGAGCAACTTACCCAGGGTAAAACAGCCAGTCAGCCACCAACCCAGGAACTGGGCTTGGGTTTCCGGATGTGCAGGCATTGTGTGTCTCCCACATCACTTACTCACATCCAGCTTTCGTGATTTTTTTTTTTTTTTTTTTTGCCATTTCCTTTAGCCAAAGGTACTATTATTTTCTTAGTATTTTTCCCTTGAATGGCTCACTTTTAAAATTTATTTTTAATAGAACCTGCCATTAATGGAAAACCAGTATCTGATACCCATAAACTGAAGTAGGGTGACCAACCATCCCTGCCCTGGTTTGCTGGGACAGAAAGTGGTTCCCTGGATGTGGAATTTACAGTTTTAAACTCAGGATGGCCCCGACAAACTGGGTTGAGTTGGTCACCCTAAATTGAAAACAAGTTTTAAAATGAATTCCATGAAAACAAACTAGGTTATTAAACTTTAACTGGCCTCTGTGGCCTGCCAAAGTCTCTGAGCCTGAAGCCTGTCCTCCCCCTGAACTAAACTAAGCCGAGTTAGGATCCAGGATCACCTCTTTCCGGGTGGTCCCTGAGCCAGTCCCAGGATTTACTCTGATTGGCTTGATTTGAGTCACATGCCCAAATGCAGCCAATCATTGTTGCCAGGGGAATGCACCATTCTGATTGGCCAGGCCTGGGGCTAGAGGTGGGGCCAGCCTCACCCAAGCCGCATGGCCTGAGAGGGGAGGGGGGTTAGTTCCCTAAAAGGGTGAGGGGGGTTGTTGCTAGAAGGGAGCCCTCCGGGCAGGCAGAACCAGCAAATGACCCCTCCATCACTGCGAGAACAATCTCCTCTTGCTGTCCCAGGTCCCCATCTATGAAATGGAGGGTTGGGTTGAATGATCTCTAAGCATCTTCCAGGGGGTTGACATTATAAGATTGGTCTTCCTGGAGTTTGGTGGCGGCTGTTAGTGTTTTTCTACCTCTCGCTTGCCCAGAGATAGATGAGAAAAGAGGAGGTCATATAGCATGATGAAAAGAGCATAGACATTGCCAGGTTCAAATCCCAGCACTGACACTTCCTGACTCTGTGATTTTGGACAAGTTACTTCACTTCTCTGAGCCTCAGTTTCCTCATCTCTAAAATGGTAAGAACAGTAGTATCTATTTAGAAGGGTCACAATGAGGATAAGGTTAAAACTGGCAAAAAGTCTTTTGTAAGAATTTAGGTCTTATTTGGGTTTAAGAAACAGGCAAATCAGAGGGCATAGACAATCAAGGGCATTTATTGGACGGTGTAACTGAAAAGTCCAAGAGAGGTGTCAATAATTTACTCTGCTTTGTCCTCCTCTGTGAGTCAGTTTTGCTGTTGGGCTGGCTCCCCTCATAGGAGCCCCAAAAGCTGCAGCTCTTCCAGGCTTCACACTTGCATACAGTGTTATCCAGAAGAAAAGAGAACTCCCAGCATTCCCAGCCAACGTCTCAGAAGTCAATAAATTGGCCTAGCTTAGGTCAACGTGCTCCACTCTGAGCCTGCTTTTTGCTGGGGGTTACCCTGTGCTGATTGGCTTCTCCCTGAGGCAGGAGGTGAAGTCAGCGTCCTCGGAGCCACATGGATCCCCAGCAGACCAGGGAGAGGTTGGGAAGGGAAAGTCATGCTGGGAGTGATGCAATCAGATGTTGAAGATCACCAGGGACTCTGGCACTGATGCTCTGAAAGGGCTCTCAGGAACATCTCCTTCTGTCCTGAATTATCATTATACACAAGGAGGACACTGAAGCTCAGAGAGAAGGGGTTTGTTCCAGGAGGGTGTCACCCAGAAAATGGGAACTGAGATCTGCCTTTGGCTGGGTTGCTGTAAGACCCCAGTGAGATAATAATAATGCTTTGAGAAGAAAGGGAAGAAGGGAGGAAGGGGGAAAATGTATTGTACACCTACTATGGGCTAGATTTTCCACACCCTTCTTGTCATTTAATCTTTGTAGCTACCCTGGAAAGTGGGTTCTGTCATTGCTCCAATTTTATAGATGCGAAATATGAGGCTGGAAGAGCAGAGGAGATATGCCCAGGGTCCACAATAGGAAGCAGCACAGAGGGGTGCAGAGTGGGCATCTCCTGTGTGCTAGGTATTTCCCAGGCGACCATATCTTCGTGAGTGTCGAGTGGGTCTGCCCAGAGGACGGGGTGTGTTCTCAGGAGATATCAGGGATTCCTTCTTGGCCACCAGAAATGGTGTATTTTCCAAGTTGTCTTTGCCAGTGGGTCCTCTGTGACTTCTTTCTTGCTCTTTCTTTCTGTAACCTGTCCCCCTCTCCCATCCAAAAGCTTTTCTGGCCTGGGGCAGCTCCACGCTGGGAGCCTCCAATCTTCCAGGTTCTTGGTACTCAGACCTGAGACTGGATGAGGAGGTTTTCCTGCAGACACCAGGGCCTTTGTCTCCCTGGGCCCCAGGGCTCAGTCCCACCCCCAGCTGCCCCGTCTCAGGCCCCTCCCCAGCACTGGTTTTGTGCCAATGTTTGGGCTGCTACAGCCCTGGCCAGGCTCGAAAAAGGAATTATTTCTGTCTCCTGCATAGTTCTCAGCCCAATTCCCAAAATGGGAAGTGGCCTGGGAGGGCCTCCCAACCCCCACTCCAGTGGAGGAGGGAGGAAAGGAAAACTTGGCAGAGGTGGGAGAAGGGAGGGGGCCCAAGCAAATGATTTCACCCCCATCCCCAGAACACACACACATGCGCACGCACACGCACTCAAAGCCTGTAGAGGGAGGCCAGGCACTTCAGAGAGAGAAGGGGGATGGCTCCCGGGGCCTGGTGGCCCTGGTGAGGATAAAGAGGTTGGGGCAGGTGTGTGGACACCATCCACAGAGCTAAGAGAGGACAGGGGTTAGCGAAAGGGGACTCAAATCCTGGCTGGGGGATGAGAAGCTTGCCCACCCAGAATGCTTTGTTCTTGTATGCTGGGGTTGGTCCTCTCCCCTCTTCTAGGCAGCTTTCCCTGACTGCTAAGGGGGCTTGTCAGGGTCTTGAGAGGGGTGTTGAGATCTCCAGTTATTTTGTGAGCTCAGGACCACCTGTCCTATTTCCTACCATCCCTCATAGGGTCCAGTTACAGACTCTGCCCAGCCTGGATGTCTGTCGTGATGACCAGCTGCGCCACTGGCCAGGGGGCAGGTTGGGTTCCACTGATGCTGTCTGACTGTCTGACTTGTCATTCACGAGGCTGAGTATGTGACTGATGGGATGGTTGACTGTCCGGACGAGTGGGTGTCTGTGTGTGTCTGTTCGCGTGTCTGCCTGAACGGATAGTTGACTGCCTGCCTGTTGGTCTCCATGTCTGACAATGCTGGCATCTGACTGAGCAGATGCATAACTGACCGCCTCCCTGTCTGACTGCAGTGAGGACTGACTGACAGTCTGTCTGTCTGCCTGGCTGTTGTACCTGACTAATTAGGTGCAAAACCAATTGCTTTTCTGTCCATCTCCTTGTTCAAATGCCTTTCTGAGCGTCTGACTGACTGACCATCTGTCTGTCTGTCTGTCTGTCTGCCTGGCTGTCTGACCAAATGGGTGAGTGATGGCTGATGATCTGCCTGTCTCCATGTCCATCTCCCTGGCTGACAGTCTGTATGTCTGTCTGTCTTCCACAGTGTTTAGCTGGCTGTCATTAGATAAGTGACTGAGCCTATCTGTCCATCTGCCATCTGACTGACTGGCTGTCTTCATGGCTGGCTGAGAAGATGACCGACTGACAGCCTACTTGTCTCTGCTGATGCCTGTTGTATTTGACTGACAGATGATGATGAAAGGTCTGTCTGTCCATCTCTTCTGACTCACTGACAGTCTGTCTGTCTGGTTGTCTGACCGTGAGCCTGGTCAATGCCTGGTGACTGGCTGACCATCTGCCTGTCTCTGTGTGTGACTGACAAGATGGCCGACTGGCTGTTTTCCACCTCCATGTCTAACTGACTGGCTCCCTGGTCATTTGACTCTTGACTTTCCAAACTAGGACACAACCCACAGACTCTGTCCTCGGTGGTCAGTGGTTGGTGGTCGGTAGGGCTTGAGTGATGCTCATCTGGAACACCCCCACCATCCTCAACAGCCACACCCCTCTCCTGCCTCCTGGGCCCCTGACCCAGAGGAGTTAAAGTCCTTTTCCTTCCAGAGGAGGGAGGGAGACTGGGTGGAAAACCTCAGCGTCATCTCGGTCTCCTTGGTTTCAAATGTTTGCACTCCATGGGAGTGGAGGTGGGGTGAGCCGTGTGTTCCTCATCCCATCTTTCACCTTATTTTCAGGGGTCTTAGGGGGAAACATCATTCCTCGAGGAGGTCACAAGGACACTCTCCCAACGCATCAGGTCCTTGGCCCTTGCCATCCTTGGAAGCACCTTGGGGAACCGTTGCAAAATCTTCACACCCTTGTTAAGGTCAGACACTGGGGCAGATTCCCAGGACAGGGGCCGATCTGAGGGGTGGCCAGCTGCCACTGGGAGGACAGGCTCTCTTTGTCAGTGTCGCCTCCACCAGAACTCCACAACTCTGCAGAATGAAGCTGAGCCAGGGGAGAGTGAGTAGTGCTTTGCCAGGAGGGAGAGGGCACGGTCCTCCCCCGCTGGCGGGTGGCACTTCCACCTGGTCATACAGTTCTGCCCAGCAGCGGGGCAGGCTGCTGTCTGACCTCCCTTTCTTAGAGACAGAATTCTGTTGATGAATTTTATATCAGGAGAGATACACTCAGGAATGGGGAGAATGAAGGGCAAAATATGAGGAGTTTGGGAGCCTCTGGAGGAAAGAGTCCCACAAATTTAGCTCTGTCTAAATTATGCCTTCCCTGTCTTTCTTAGGGCTTCCTTGGTCCCCCCAGATTGGCCCTGGGGGTTTCAGGCTGGGCAACCCCTGCACAGGCCAGGGAATGACTGATCCAAGCTCTGGGGTGATGTTGGAAGAGAGCCTTCTGGGAGTTCTCCGGACCCCCAGACAGTAGACAGCAGCATTTGAGGAGCACTGGGCATCTGAGGCCAGGGTCAAGCTCAATGTAGGACCAGGGTCAGGACTCAGTCTGTGACCAGGGTAAGAGATTAGTATGTGACTGTTGACTGAAATTAAGGCTGTCGAGGCAGAAATGATTTTGTGAAGCTTATTGGGAGCCAAATGTGAGGATCACCCCGGGAAACACCATCTGACAGAGACAAAGTGCCCCAAAGTCTATTACAGATAACAATGGCTTTATAGACAGAAAAGGCCAAAGAAAGTAAAAACCAAGAACAAAAAGCAGATCAGTCATTTCAAAGTTACTTTCCTTGTAAGGCGGGGACAGGGTATCAGAACAATAGGAAAATAACTGATTAGTTAACATCAGGTTATTTCAAGCTATCTCTTTTGTGTAAGTATTAAAGCAGAGGGAACTTCATGATCAAACCTATTGAAGATTTATACTGGCCTGTTCAGGAAATTGGCTATCTCTTTCTCTTGACTTCTTGGAAGGTCAGACCACAACCTAAGTGTTATAGGACTTAGCAGGGTGACTCCATTTTGGTTTATAGTCTGGTCTGTTTGGGCCTAGTGCAAGAACTTAGCCCAAAACAATGGCCTCCGATAAATTTTATTTAATATGACTGAGGTCATGGCTCACCCTGGGACCATGGTTGATTCTGTGGCCAGGATCAGGGATCATTCAGTGATGAGGGTCAGGGCTTATTCTTGACAATGATCAGGGCTCAGTCTGAGACCAAGGTCAGTGTATACCTGGGGATTGCTCAGGCTAAGACCAGGATCAGGGTCCCACATGTGACCAGGATCAGGGCTTAGCCTGGGACCAGGGTCATGAGGGAATCTGTGGCCAGAGTCAAGATTCAGTGTGACTGGGGTTAGGACTCAGTTGGTGGCTCATTAAGGGCTGGAGTTAGGTTCAGTCAGGATACTTGGGCTCTAAGAGTAACCCAGATCCTTGACCCTAAAGGACAGGCAGAGGGACCAGTGTGCACCTGGCTGGCTCCTGCTCGTACTTATCCCCTCTTTCACCTGGGCTTCCAGGACACCTTTGAGCCCCTGGAACAGGTGAAGATGTGGAGGGTTGTTCTCCAACCTTTGCATGTTCTGCTAGAGGTAGGACCAGAAGGATATCCTCATGTCTAAGGGAGGGTATGGAGACAGAGGACTGCTCCTGATAAGCAAGGAAGAGGAAGAGAAGGAGAAGAAAGTCGTGAAAGGAGATAGTGACAAGTGTGGGATCTATAGCATAAGACCTGGGTTTGAATTCTAGTTCTGCCACTTACTAGCTGTGTGACCTTCAACAAGTAACTTAACCTCTCTGTGCCTTGACTTTCTCATCTATAGAATGGAGTAAAAATAGTACCTGTAAGATTGTAGTAAGGATTAAGTAAGTTAATACATACAAGTGCTTTCAGTGCCTGGCTGGTTGTAAGTGTTCAATCAATTTTAGCTGTTCTAATTAGCTCCATAGCCACAGAGAGGCCACACCTTGTGAACAGCCCTGCGTGGAAGTCAGGTCAGTGGAGAGAGAGGGCTGGATCCCAGGCTGCAGGCCTCCTCTCTGCTAGGTTCTGATGCCTCCATAATCCCCTGGAAGTCGTAGTAACACTAACGACACTTGTGGTTACTTCTTTAATGTCTGTGTCCCCCCAACTAGAATGTGTGCTCCCCAAGGGCCACGTTTTTATCTTTCTTGCTCACCACTGTGTCCTCAGCACCCAGCAGAGTACCCAGCACATAGTAGGTGCTCAAAAAACAGTTAATAAATACATGATAATAATAAAAGCAACAATTTACAGTGGACCAGGTACTGCTCTTTGCCTTCTCTCATTTTTGATACAGTCTTTTAAAAACTGATCATTAAAATGAATACACACACATAGTAAAACTAACTTAAACAATGCAAAATGATATACAATGGATAGACATCTCACTCCCACATCTCCAGGCTCAGAAGAAACCATTTTCTTATACATCTTTGCAGACTCTTCATGTGTTTGCACAGTCATATTCATATTCCACCAGCTGTATGGAAATAGAGAGTTTTGTTTGTTTTGTCCACTTTTGTATTCCCACTGCTCAGAATAGTGCCTGGCAAGCATTAGGTGCTCAATAAGGATATGTCGCAAGATCAATATTTTTAATAACAATAGGATTATGTCATACATACTGTTCTGTACCTTACTTTAGAACTATTAATAAATTAATAAACCTTAGAGATCTTCCACATCAGCAAAAATAGATATACCTCATTCATTTTAATGGCTGCATAATCTTTCACGTGATGGATGTACCATACTTTGTTTAACTAGACCCTCCATAAAGGTAGTTTCCAGTTTTGTTTTTCTTCACCCAAAATGATGATATCTTATTTAAGCTTCACACTTCACCTCTGCAAGGGTTAACTCTGATTTGGGCTGAGAAAACTTCATCTCAGAGAGATTAAGACACTTGCCCAAGGTTACACAGCTAACCTCCAAACCCACCCCGCCACTCAAGCTTTTCCTTCACTGCCTGCTGGTGCCCCTCACTGAGTTGTTCCACCGCCAGCCTCAGAGAAGCCTGCCCTGATACACTTCTATCACCTGCGCAGGACACGTCCCTTCAGCAAGGTTCTCTGGGCCTGCGGCAGCTCCTAGGAGCCTAAGCCAGGCTCAGGAAAATAAGAATCCTCAGATGGACCCAGAATCCACTCCTCCTGAGCTGTGTTTAGGCAGCAGTTTTCACTGGGGGAGATTTTAATCCCCAGAGATCACTTGTAAATGTCTGGGACGTTTTTAGCTGTCATACCCAGAGGGAGGGGTGCTCCTGTCATCTGGTGAGTGGAGGCCAGGGTGCTGCTAAACATCCTACAATGACCAGGACAGCCTCCCAACTGAATGGTCCAGCTCAAAATGTCAATAGGGTCAGGATTGAGAAACCCTGGGTTAAGGGCACAGACTCTGACACCAGACTTCCTACAGCCAAATCCTGGCTCACCACTTACTGGCTGAGTGACCTTGGGCAAGTTGTTTAATCTCTCTGTGTCTGTTTCCTTATCTGTAAAGTAGGAGAATAGTTCTTCTCTTCCAGATTATACATGTAAAGCACTTTGGAAAGCACTCAGTATATGAAACTGTAATTGGAATCTTTGCCCAGAGAATCCAGGTGTCGGACAGCTGGAAGATGTGCTCCTGCAGAGAAAACAGGGCACCGGACTGTTCCCTGCTCCTGCAGTCCAGCTTCCCTCAGGGAATGTGACCTAGGTCCATAGATAGAAATACCCCCCGACCCCCCGGACACTGCTGACCTCTGCTTGGTCAGAAGTGGAGAAAAAACCACTCAGAAGACTGTTTCCATTTTGGCATCTGAAAAGCAGCTCCCGGGAGACCCTCAGACATGGGGATTTTTAAGGAGCCAAGCATTAAAAGATCTTACAGACCAGCAACTCCAAGCTTTCCGTTTAACAGATGGGGAAACTGAGGCCCATAGAGGAGGAAAGGGGCAGGACTTGCAAGGCGGTAGCAGATCTGAGCTGGAATCCCGCCCTGCACAGACACAATTCTCCCCGCAGCTCTGCCTCATGGCCTTTCTCAGGCACAGACCAGCACCCAGCACTTTTCCATCCTCGCTGAGAGTCTCTAGAATTCAGCCTACCTGGGAAGCAATATCGTGTAAGTGCTTACAAGCACAGCTTTGACATCACACAGACCCTGGTTCAAATCCCAGTTCTACTGGTTAGTTACCTGTGATGATGTTGGGCAGGCCACAGACAATTCCCCAAGCCTCAGCAAAATGGACACTACCATATTTTGTTGTGGGAGGGGTTAGAGACAACGTGTGGTTCTGCTTACACATTGTTGGTGGAATGCAAGTTAGCCAAACCTCTTTGCAGGGAAATTTGAGACATCTGAGAACATCTGAGAACATTTAAAAGGTATCTGCTCTTTCATTCAGCAATTCTACTTCTATAGTTATAGCTTCACATGTGGGAAATGAAATACGCACCTGGCTAGTCTTTTGCAGTATTATTTGCAATAGCAAGAAGTTGAGAACAATCCAAATGTGTACCAAGAGGGGACTGGTTGAAGCCTCTATGGGGCATTTGTACAAGGTTTTTGACACATTCATTTAAAAATTTGGGCAGCTCTGTGTGCACTGATTTGTAACAACCTCTGAGATATATCATTAAGTGAAGACGTAAGATCCTGAAGAGTGAGTGTAGTATATGCTACCATTTTTGTGGGGAAGAAAGAATATAGATAAATATGAATGCTTATTTAGGCACAGTACATCAGTTAAGAAGACATGCAGCTGCACAATCAGAAAACCCAGCAAACAGTGGCTTGAACAAGCACAAGTCCAGAGCTGGGCAGCCCAGCACTGTTACAGCTGCTCAAGAACTCTGGCATCTTCCTTCTTCCTGCTCCCTATTCTGAGTATGTGGCTCTGGTCCTCATGGTCTCAAGGTGGCTGCTCCACCTCCAGGCATCAGGTCCACATTCCAGACAGGAAGCAAAAAAGGGCAAAGGGTAAAAGAAAAATAAAAAGACAAAAGTCTTCTCTTCCAGGTGCTCTGACTTTTGTGGGGAGTGGAAGGAGTACCCCCCCCCAATTTCCACCTATATCTCATTGCACAAGACTGGGTCACATGGTTGCTCCTACCTGCCACGTCTGGGAACATGAGAGTTTTTCTCTGGGCACATTGCCACCTGGACCAAATTGGGGTTCTGCTAGCAAGGAGAAGGAGAATGGATATTGGGTGGGCAACTAGCAGGGTCTGCCATCCACAGCCCATCACTCGAAGAATCCATAAGAAACGGAACAGCGGTTGCTTCTGGGACAGGGAGCTGGGGGACAATGGGGAGATCCCCCCTTTAACTGTGTGTGCTTGTGTACTTTTTTGATTTTCAAACTGTATGTATGTGTTACCCTTCAAAAAATAATATAATTTGTGTAAAAGTGCAATTTTTAAAAAGTCATTGCATACAAAGTGCCTGGAATGTAATAGGCACTCAATAAAACTGGCTTTCCTTCTTTTATCACTTGGCTTAGCATCAAATGTAGATTGATTTCTCAGCTCTGCCACATCTAAGTTTTGTGACCTTGGGCATATTTCTCCATCTTTCTGTTTTTCCATTTCCTATTGTGTGTGTAATGAGATGCAGATGGAACATATTCCTTTAGTGGCTGGTGGGAGAATTCCTCCCGGTGGCCCAGTGTTGTTGAGGAGAGGGCTTCTTAAGACCCTGTGGGGTGGGAGTGGGTGGGGCTGATGCTTCCCAGAAAGGGAGTGGCCTACCAAATACTTCTTATCACTCATCATAATACAGCCACACAATAATAATAACAGCTGACACTTATTGAGTGCCAACCACGTGCCAGGCACTGTTCTAAGTACTTTTACATACATTAATTCCTTTAACTCTGGCAACAATATTACAAGGTGTCTACTATTATTATCCCCATTTTATAGATGAAGAAGCTGAGTCTTAAGTCTGCCAGAATGGTAACATGTTTGGTGGGATTGAGTTTCTCATGCAAGTTGGTGGTGGAGGCTGAGACAGGGCCCAGATGGGGTCAGGACACTTGGACACAGGAACAGGACCAGCGAGGATGCTGAGTCTGCAAATCCAGGGGCGTTTGTGGAGTTCGGGGGAGGGGCTGAACCTTGGAGACTGTGAGGGGTTTAATGATTGTTCATTAGGCAGGAAGCCCCAATCCCAGCTGACATCTGGGTCTAGTCAATGAAGGCGATGAACAGCCCGGCAAACCTCAAGGCTGTGGGGAGGTTCAGGCGAGATTGCAGATGGAATCGCTACAGTACACACCGGCATCTGACCACTTCTCCACTCCTCCACCTCTACCCCATCGTCTCTCGCCTGGTCTATTTCAGTAGCCTCCTCGCTGATCTGTTGGCTTCTATTCTGCTTTCCCCCGCCCCCCCAATTCATTCTCTACTCGCAGCCAGAGGGATCCCATGAAAACCTAAGTCAGAACACATCATCTTCTGCTCAAAACCCTCCCATGTCTTCTGCCTCACTCAGAATAAAGCCACAGTCCTCACCAGGGTCCGCTGGGCCCTCCGTGATCCAGCTCCCATCAGTTCTCCAACCTCACCCCTTACCACCCTTCCTCTGGCTCCCTATGCTTCAGCCCCACTGGCTTCATGCTCCTACCTCAGAGTCTTTGCACTTGCTGTTTCTCCTATGAATGCTCTTCCACCAGATATCTGCGGCTCCCTCTAGCTCTTCTTTCAGGTCTCTGTTCAAACGTGACCTCCTCAGAGTGGCCTTCCTGGACCAGGATGCCTCACCTCTGCCATCTAAAGCAGCTCCAGCACTATCCATCACTCGGTTCCCTGCCTGCTCTATTTTTCTTTTCACCAGGAGTCAAATTCCACTTTTATTTGCTCTCTTGTCTCCTTCTTGTTAGCTTCCTGAGAGGGCAGGGATTTTGTGTTGCTCACCTGGCTCATAGTAGATACCCCATAAATATATTTTATATATATACACACACACATATGCATATATATATATAACAGCTATATTGAGATATTATTGGGGTGTACAATTCACCCATTTAAAGTGTACAACTTAATAGTTTTTAGTACATACACAGAGTGGTGCAACTATTACCATAATCAATTTCAAAGCATTATCACCCCAGAAAGAAACCTCGCATACCTGAGCAGTTATTTCCCATTTCCCCCAACCCCATCGTGGCCCTCGGCAATCACTAATCTAATTTCTGTCTTTATAAATTTGCCTGTTCTAGACATTTCGTGTAAATGGAGTCATACAATGTGTGGCCTTTTGTGACTGGTTCCTTTCACTTAGCATAATATTTTCAAGGTTCATCCTTGTTGTAGCATGTGATGGTACTTAATTCCTTTTTATGTCTGAATAATATTCCATTGTATGGATATACCACATTTTGATTATCCATTCATCAGTTGATAGATGTTTGGGCTGTTTCCACCTTTGGCTATTATGAATGGTGTTGCTATGAACATTTGTGTGCAAACCTTTGTGTGGAAATATGTTTTCATTTCTCTTGGCGTGCACCTAGAAGTGGAATTGCTGGATCATGTGGTAACTCTATGTTTAACCTTTATAGAAACTTCCAGGCTGTTTTCCAGAGTGTCTTCAGCATTTCACATTTTCTGTGCTCACTTCAGTAGCACATATACCATTTTACATTCCCACCAGCCACATGTAAGGGCTCCAGTTCCTCTGCTTCCTCATCAACACATGTTATTGTCTGTCTGTTTTATCCTAGCCTTCCTAGGATGGCATTTCACTGTGGTTTTGATTTGCATTTCCCTAATGGCCAATCATGAGTATTTCTTGAAGGAATGAATTGAATGATGTGCTGTCAGGTGAGGATCCACACAGGGATCCCTCAGCATGGCTGAGTCCCCTCAGCTGCCCTCCAGGCCAGGACAAGGGTGAGGTCTGGAGCCCACGTGGCCTCCAGGGTCCATTGTAATAGGTGTGCAACCTGTGTACAACCTGGGCTTCATGCTCACAGGGACCCAGACTTTGTGTCGGGCTTTGCTGTTACTGTCTTGAAATTCACAATTTTTGAATAAGGGGCCCTGCATTTTCATTTTGCAGTGGGCTTGGCAAATTATGTGTCCAGTCCTGTCTGACAAGGAGCAAGGATGACCTCCATCCTTGCTGGAGCCAGTCATAATGGCTGCTTTCTTTCTGTTGGAATTTAGAGGCCTTTTTTGACCTATCTACTTTAATCAAGTGCCTTGTGAGTTTCTTCAGAGGGTCAAGAAAAGCGTTTGCCCTTTAGAGGAACTGGAGAGCCCAGGAGATAGGGAGAGAGAGGGCCTGATGGCACATTTTGCATGGGGGGGGAGGGGGCAAGGGGCATGTTACCAGGGACTCTATTGACTGAGATTTCCAAATAAATCATGCCTCCTAGAACCTCCTAGAAAGGAAGGAAAGTAACACTGACTGAACACCACTTTGTGTCAGAAGCTTTCCCTGATGTTATTTCACTTAATCCTGCTTGGGAAGGCATCATCATTATTATTAGCCCTTCCTGCAAAGGGTGACACTGAAACTCCATAAGGCAATGCTAACTGCTTAAGGTCCCGTGGACAGTGGGAGGAAGGGCAGGAAGTGGAGAAGGGGGAGAGCAGAACCCAGGGTCACACCATGAATTTGGGGGCCTTGGGTACTTTTGCCTTCATCCATAAAAAATATTAACCATTATATTTTATGGCTGCATTGGTATAAAGATGAATATATTAAAATTACATATTAAAGCATTTTTTACCACCTAAGAGTTCATTTTTTTCTTCTAATTATAAAAGAAATTAAAACATTGGAGAAGGAACCCTAGAAGTACAGGATCTGTGTCTGTTGTGCAGAATGGAGAAGTCAGCCCTAGAGGAGGAGAGGAGGGAAGAAAGGAGACAGAGGAGGAGGAAAGGCAGGTAGAGGAAGAAAAGGGGCCATGTCATATATCAAAGGCATCAGGTCTGTCATGCAGTAAGACAGTTCAAACCACCACCCTCTGCTCTCAACCCAAGCGTTTGGGAGTCTCCCCTTGAGACTCCCTCTCCTCACCTAGTGATCCTGGGAGCTTCCTCTTCCCCAGACTTTACCTGTCTGACGCTGCTCCCTGCTAGATCAGATCTGCCCCAGAACCCTATAGGGAGTGGCGGGGGTGGGGCTGCAGCCTCACCCCTGTCCCATCACCTGGCCTACCCCTAGATGCCACTGCCCCACTTCACAAATGGGGGCTGTCCCTTCTGATTTATACCATCACCTTGGCAGGCTGCACCTGGCCTGCAGCCAGCAGCACCGTTACCTTTTGCTGCCATTAGCATGGCTATTTACTTGAAGGAAAATGACCTTAATTTACAAGCCATTATAACTAATACCAGATGATTGTGATCATTAATATTTATGGGTTGACACTCCCAGGAGGGGACCTGGGTGCTAATTGGCACTCCTCTCTGTGCCTCTTTTCTCAGTGAGGCTTCTGAGTTCTGCTGCTGTTCTGAGTGTCAGCCTCTTAGCTTCAAAGGGAAATATTGCACGGGGCCTTTCCTTGTTTCTGGCTGATTCTCTTATTTCAGCCCCTTATTTCCTTCTGATTCTGTAAGCAGCCTAGAAATGTGCCTGAGGCATCAGGGGTTAACGGGTCCTGGGAGAGGGCTGGGGTCCTGGCTGAGGGAGAGTTGCAAAGAAGGTCCGTGTTTCTGCCCAGAGGAAGGGGAGGAAGAGAGGCGTCAGGGAAAACGTATGTTTGTGCAGAACAGAGCCCTGTCTCAGACACCCACACGTTTCTCCATCTCTAATCAAAAATGTTCTGGTCTTTTTATATAAGATGGCATCTAAATCAGACCCTCCCAACACCCCATCTCTAGGTTGGTTGAGTAAATGGGGTGTTGGCATCTGCATTCAGGACCCAGATTAGAGAAGAAAGGTGGCACTCCCCCCTTCTCACTCTGAGGTTTTGGGGGCACCAGGAGCTGATGTTGCCTGGGCTGAGAAGAGAGATGTCCTGGTCGCCTCCTCTTCCTTTTAGGTGGAAGATATGTTACAAAGGCAGCATGTTGCCATGGTAACCAAGGCGCTTCCCTCTGGAGAGGAGGGTGGCCCTGACTGTGGTCCCCGTGTGGCCTTACCCACTCACACCGTGTCCGTCAGCTGGGCTGGCTGCAATCTCAGAATGCCTCTTGGGGCCAGGCAGGCCTGTATGTGAGTGACATGGCCGGGAGGATGCTGGGGGCATACGGCACCCACTCACACCGTGTCCGTCAGCTGGGCTGGCTGCAATCTCAGAATGCTTCTTGGGGCCAGGCAGGCCTGTATGTGAGTGACATGGCCGGGAGGATGCTGGGGGCATACGGGTGGGCACCCAGATCCCAACGAAAGGGGCAGTGGCTGCCCAGCTCCAGTAAATGGCTGCCATGCAGAAAACTGGGCACTGTGTTGCCAAACCTTCTGATTATCTAAGAGAAGTGGGAAATTTGGATTATAGTCACACAGTCTCAGTTGCTTTTATTGTCGGTAAAGAAAGCAAATGATAGCTTTTTTTTTTTTTTTAAGAACTGTGTGGGCCAAACAAAACATGTTTATGGGCTGGCCAGTTTGGTCACCATTCTGCCACCTGTGTAGGCACATCACTCACAGAACGGTGGCCCCACTCAGCATCCTTTCAGGGTCCTGAGGTGAGTGAGTCCAGGAAGACAGCTTTGTAAGGAGAAGGGAGTGGGAAGTGCCCAAATTCCTAAAATAGACTTGGATTCAGGAACTAGAAAATTCTCCTCACCTGGATCCTGTGTCTCTAGACGATCATTCAGGATCTACCAGCTGATGTTGCTAAAGGGTTAGGAAAGGGACACATGGATTCTGGAGTTCATCTGCCCCCAACTTTCTAAGTGACTTTGGACTATTCTCTGCCTTTCTCTGTGCCTTAGTCTCCCCATCTGTACAATGATAGGATTGAATCAAATGTTCTCTGGGGTCTTTTTAGTGCTGACTAACTGTCACCCTCTTATGCTTATTCCAGAGTCGTTGTACCCAATATTCATTGTGCGACTTCTAGGAATTTTCAGGTAGGGTTTCACTTTCAAGAGTGAGTTTCCTTCTCCATTCCAGAAACTTTATTCTTTTCAACAACATGTTGAGCAACTTTGGTGACAGACACTGAGTGGGAATGGGGATAAAGTGACTAGGACAGGTGAGGTCCCTGCTCACAATGGGTCTCACATCCCACTGGAAGAGGCAGAAAAGATGGGGATCATCTGCCTTCCTTCTTATCCACATGGCGGGTGGTTAGCTTGACTCGTTACCTGGGTTGGTTTAGCCAGTGTCCATCTTTCACGACTCGGCTGAACTATTACACCCTCCAGGAAACCTTCCCTAAGAAATTCCCCCATCTCCTTCCGCCTGGTGCCCCATGACTCAGAACTTAGTTCTTTTTTTTTTTTTTTTTTTTGTCTTTTTGTCTTTTTTTCATGACCGGCAACGGATCGCAACCCC
>NW_007728584.1:17513-33215 GCF_000696425.1 Galeopterus variegatus
GCGCCCGCACCGGACCGGGACCGGCCACGGGATCGCAACCCTCGGTGCTGCCCCCGCTCCTCGCTCAGCCAGTGAGCGGCCGGTCTATATGTGGGATCCGAACCCTCAGTGGGAGCGCCGCCGCGCTTCCCAAGCGGCGCACTGTAGCAGTGCGCCACCGGGCCGGCCCCCAGAACTTAGTTCTGATTGGTCTAAAAAAGGATTTCTCGACCTTGGCACTATTGGCATCTGAGTAATTATCTGGCTGGGGGGGAATCTGTTCTGTGCATTGTAGGATGTTTAGCAGCATCCCTGGCCTCTGCCCACTAGATGCCAAGAGCGCTCCCTCCCCACCCCCACACACGAAATTATGATAGCCAAAACTGTCTCTAAATGTCCCTTGGAGGGCAAAATCACCCTCAGTTGAGAACTTCTGGTCTGATATAATCAGGGTGGCTCCATTCCTTTGCCAATGATGGTCTAGGTGTGAATGTGGTCATGTCTTTAGGTGACGGCTAGAGCAGTGGCAGCTATCTTGGGTCCATGAGGTGAGCCCACCTGAGCATGGAGCCAGTCCTCTGAGGATGATAGAGTAGATGGTAGAGAGTGGCTCCCTGACAACACTCTTGAGTCCCTCAGTGATGGGTAACCCTACCTCAGGACTTTTTGTTATGTGGCGTAATAAATCCCCTGATTGTCTGAGCCTCTTTTAGTCAGCATCTTCTACCTTTTGAAACAAGAGCATTGCTAACTGATAAATCACAAATCATACTTCAGACTTTATCTTAAATGTCAACCTCCTCAGAGAGGCCTCCCCTACCCGCCAATGAGAATTAGTTCTCCTTTTTATTCTGAACTTTTCTTTGGTGGCATTTATGCCAATTTATGCTTATATTTTGTGTGTCTACTAAGGCCTGTTTTCCTCCACTAGAACATGAACTTCACGAGGACAAGGACCTTGTTTGATCTTTTCTTTCACTGTACCCAGTGGCTAACACAGTTACTGGCACACAGTAGGCTCTCAATAAATATTTGTGGAATTAATGAATGCATGAAATAAATGGGGAAATGAATGAAAAGGTGGATGTATGAGTGAACGGATGGATAAATGGATGGGTGGATGGGTGGATGGATGGATGTATAGATGGATGGCTGGATGGGTAGATAAATCGGTGGATGGATAGAGATATAAAAGGGTATACATGTGTTTGCAGCTCTACCTGTATACTTTGATGTAAAATTCTCCACAAGCTTGCAAACTCCAAAGCTGAAGCAGAAGAAAAGGGAAGCCCCCCCCACCCCCAAAAAGCATCTCATTCAGTGCTAAGGAAGAAAGCCTGTGAAATCATATCACCTTCCTTGAACCCCACAGCAGGCAACATCAGGGTTATTTGAGAAGTGGTGCCACATGCCAGGCATGGGAAGAACAGAATCAAGAAGAACAGCACAGATCTGGAGTAGGATCCCTGGGCAGGTGGGGCCCTGGGAATAGATGCTTGTCTTTGATTAAGTGAAATCTGTTGAAATGTGGAGTATCATTATAGCAGAAGAAGGTGGGGATGTTCTGGCCAAAGCCCCCACCGGGATAGTGAAGGGTTATAGAATTTCATGGTACAGATGAGGAAACCAAAGGCCCACAGAGAGCAAGGAACTTGCTGGGGTTCCTCAGAAAAGTAGCCCTAGACCCCCTCTGGGCATGTCCCACGTAGCTGAGGGAGCCAAGAGCTGTGTGACCTCGGGCAAGTCATTTCACCTCTCTGAGCCTCCATTTCTTCACCTGGATAATAGGGGTGATGATGCTACTTGCATTCAGCAAGGTTGTGGCACAGTTTCAATGATGTTTCACAGGCAGAACACGTGGGCACCAAGTGGTGCCTTGTCATCAAGATGGGATCCTCTTCTTGTCTCTGGCTGGGATACTTGGGACGGCTGCCTGGGGGAGGTATTGTGCAGGTTCTCAACTCTGTAGGAACAAGACTTCAGGCAACTCCTTGGGACTGGGTGTTGAAATATGTTCTTGAAATCTTTCCTGAGATGTCCAGGAAGACAACATGGGGCTGTCCGTGCTGGGGACACTTCCTCATTTGTGTGTTTTCCCCTCCTAAAACTCCCTTGCCACAGAATGCTTCTCTTGATCTTTTTAGAAATAATTTGATTGGGATATAATTCAAACGCCACAAGATTCACCCATTTAAAATATACAGTTCACAGAGCTGTGCAACCATCACCACAATCTAATTTTAGAGCATTTTCTTCACCCCAAAAAGAAGCCCTGTACCCATTGGCAGTCTCTCTCCATCCCACCCTCCACTCAGCCCCTGGCAACAGCTAATCTGCATTCTGATTCTGTAGATTTACCTCTTCTAAACATTTCCCATAAATGGAATCACACTACATATGACTTTCGTGACTGACTTCTTTTACTTAACATAATGTTTCCAAGGTTCAGCCATGATGTAGCCTGTATCAGTACTTCGCTTCTTTTTATGGGTAGATAATATTTTATTATGTGGATATACCACATTTTATTTATCCTTCATCAGTGGATGGACATTTGGGTTGTTTTCACTGTTTATTGTGAATAATGCTACTATGAACATTTAGGTACAAGTTTTTGTGTGGACATAGGTTTTCAATTCTCTTGGGTGTATACCTAGAAATAGAACTGATAGGTCCTTCCTATGGTGATTCGGTTTAACCTTTTGAGGACCTGCTCTCTTGATCTCCCCCCAAACCAAATTTTGTAATATAATTAAGGTCAGAGTCAACCCTGTGGATCAAGGCTTTTACCTCACAGCTGGACATTTCTCTACCTGAAGATTTTAAGGGATGCCCGAGTCTATAGCAAGAAATCATGGACTGAAATCCTGCTTCTGCCATTTCTAGGCTATGTGATCTTGAGTAACTAAACCTCTCTTAACCTCCATTTCCTCACCTGCAAAATGAGGACAAAAACAATTCCTGGGCTCAAAGCTGGACATTTCTCTACCTGAAGATTTTAAGGGATGCCCGAGCCTATAGCAAGAAATCATGGACTGAAATCCTGCTTCTGCCATTTCTAGGCTATGTGATCTTGAGCAACTAAACCTCTCTTAACCTCCATTTCCTCACCTGCAAAATGAGGACAAAAACAATTCCTGGCTAGAAAGACAATCATGACAGCTAAAATAAGGGAATGTGTGTGAGAATTCTTTGTAAAAGCTAAAAATAGCAGTAGAGATGTTATTCATTCGTCCAACATATATTTATCAAGGGCATGTTATTCTCCGTGTACTGTTACGTGATGAGATGTGATGGAGACCAGGGCAGACAAAGTATATGCCCTTTGATATTTTACATTGTGGTCTTTTCAGTCTTAGATGGTGGCTAACTGCTCTATAATCCTGAGCAAACCGTGCTTCCTGTTCAAGCCTTGGTTTTACCACCAGTGAAATGGATAGGCTAGACCCATCCAGGTGCACAAGAATCCTGCTGCTTCTTCTTAGCCCATCAGTAAAACGGGCACAAGCATCCCATACAATGCAGACTTCCAAATTCCAGGCAGCATCCTTTGGGGATAACAAGGGTGGACTCTTCCCAGCTGCTCAGAAGAGTCCAAGAGGACAGATCAGAGAAGGTGGTGCATCTGGGATGGACATGTGGACTAGTCTGAGATACCTTCTTTCCCTCTCACCTCCACATCTTCTGGAACTTAATAATAACATCATTCCCATGCAGCTCCTGGCTTAATTGGCATGATTCCATTACATCTGTTGGTTCTTTCCCATACTGGAACCAGCCGGGTGGTCCAGACCTGGCTGCTGGGCCGCGGCTGAGAAAGGGACCCCCCGGGAGTGTGTGTTCCTCACAAAGAACAAAGATGTAGGCAGCAACCTAAAATAGACATGGAAAAACACTGCTTTTTGTTTTCTCCCCTGGAAGGGTGGCTGAGTGATCCACGGCAGGGGACCGAGAGCGTCTGTATTGAAAATACTGTTATTTTAAGACAGCCAGGGGAGGGAGCTGGGAGCTGGGGTTCTGGTGAAAGACACCACCTCTCACCCCTATGTGCACTCAAGGCTGGGGTTTGACCCCAAGAGAACCCTGAGCCAGAATCAAGGATGATTCTCACTCCCGCTTTGCCACACCACTGCCAACTCCAATTCTGTCCTCTTCCTTCCTCTAGAGTCATCCGTGGCTCCCCATTACTCTCAGGATAAAGTCAAAGTGACTTGGCAAGGCATTTCAAGCATTCCTGCTTCTTGCCCCAAATACCTTTGCTGACTTCTTCCCATGCCAGACTGCTTACTGACAATCCCAGAACTCGTCCTACATTTTCATGCCTCTGGGCCTTTGCTTATCCAATGCCTTCATCTAGAATGCCTGGATTAGCCCAGAAACTCAATTCTAACTATATGAAGCCAAAAAAAGGGGGGGGGGACAAAGAAGATTGATTGACTCATAACCAAAAAGTCCAGGGGTACATGGCTTCACACATGACTGATTCCGGGTGCTCAAACTATATTGTAAGGTTTCCATTTTCCTCAATTTTCTGAGCCTTTTCTCTTGTGTGGGCCTCACTCTCAGGCAGCTCTACAAGTGGTGGCACAGATGGCCCTCAGCAGCCCCAGGCTGGCGTCCAGCCAGCATGGCAACTCCAGTAGGTACCAAGAAGAGCCCTGCAATTGACATATGTTGGCCTGGATTGTGCCATATGACCAGCCCTGAACCAACCACTGTGGTCATGAATAGAAGACTCTGTTCAGCCAGCTCCAGGCCACATGCTACACCTGGAGCCATTTCCTGGGGATCAGAGGAGGGATGGTTCCCAGGGAACAATCAGGGAGCTGTCACAGATAAAGGGTGAGTAGATGCTGGGCAGTTAGAAACAGCAGGTGTCCACACAATTCCCATAGCCCTTATCTACATTCAGTCAATTCTAGCTTTAAGCAAATGGCACTGGAATACAGATATATGGGAGAAGAATGGTTAGAAACTCTTCCGGGCAAGACTCATCCTCTGGTCTTAGTTTACTTACCTGAGAAATAAAAATGTTGGCCCTGAAGCTTTGTCCATGGTCTTTCCTGCTTTGCCATAAAATGAATTACAGCAAAACAGCCCTTCCTTGTCTCCAGATTTCTGAGAAGAGACCTGATAAGTCAGGTCAGGGGTCTGTCATTAAGAGCCAGAGTGTGTTTTATTTTTTTCTTTCTTAGTTCCCACTTATTGTGTCCTATTTTCTAGCCTCTGTGTTAAGCATTTTACCAGGTACATTATTTTGTTCAATCTGCATCTTAACTCTCTGAGATTCCATATTACACATGAGGAGATGGAAGCTGTGATCAGGGAAATGAGACTGTAACCCCATCTGCTCGACTCTTTTTTTTAAATTTTGTTTTGTTTTGTTTTTTGGTGGCTGGCTGGTGCAAGGATCTGAACCCTTGACCTGGGCGTTATCAGCACTATGCTCTGAGTGAGTTATGAGTGTGCTATCCAGCCAGCCCTTGACTCCTAACCACTATGCTCTACTCTCTCCATCCTGAACCAAAGGCTCTTAGAAACCCCGGACTGGAGATCTGGGTTGCAGGCACAGAAACTCTCACAGGCAGAACATGGCAACAGAAATGAATGAAAGGGTCATGTGGGGCCTTTGGCAGACATTGCTCATGTTCCAGCCAGTTGCTGTTACATGTGTAAGAATGTGTAGCTAATCTTCCAGTTTTTCATCATGAATTGAAAATTAGGATTTTAAAGTGAAATCTCCAGGGCCAGCCCAGTGGCGCACTGCTACAGTGCGCCGCTTGAGAGCACGGCAGCACTCCCGCCGAGGGTTCGGATCCCACATACAAACCGGTTCCCGCTCACTGGCTGAGCGAGGTGCGGGTGCAGCACCGAGGGTTGCGATCCCATTGCCGGTCCCGGTCTGGTATGGGCGTGACACTGAGGGTTGCGGTCCGTTGCCGGACACGAAAAAAGACAAAAAGAAAAAAAAAATAATAAAGTGAAATCTCCCAAGTTTATAAATGTTAGCCACTAATTTAATTTTTCGAAACACTACTTAGACCAAACAGAACATATCTGTGGGCTAGATTCAACTTACAGGCTACCAGTTTTCAGCTTCTCTCATCTTGCTACAGATGGGGAAAACAAAGTCACAGTATATGTTATATATGATATATATATGGCGTTATCCTTGAGGCTGAATTAGGTGCTTCCTCCTAGGATAGTCTTGATAGTGTCCCTCTGAGAAGGTGACGTTTGAGGAGAGACTTAAAGGGAGTGAGGGAGTGGGGTGATGGCTATCTGGGGAAAGAGCTTTCCAGGCAGATAGAAGAGCAAGTGCAAAGGCCCTGAGGCAGGAAAGTGCCAGTATGTTCAGTATGTTTGAGGACCAGCAACAAGCCTAGTGGGCTAGAGTGGGTGAGGTAAGAGGGGAGGGCAGAAGGAGATGAGGACAGAGAGATAATCAAGTCCAGTTCTATAAATAGGGCCTGTAGAACCCTGATTCTAACTCAGAATGAACAACCACGAGGACAAATTGATGAATGAATGAATGAGTTCCAAACTGCTTTCACTGGAACTTTCATATTTGGTGTTAGTGTGTGGGTGTGGCTGATTCGTCCTAGGTTCTGAAATCTACAGAATAATTCTAGAAGATGATCTGCAGTTAAGTTAACACGCCCAAGTTGCTGTCAGTCTTTAGATGTTGTCATGGCACTTGGTTAGAAGCCTCTTTGTGAGAATGGCCATGGATGAGAGAGACAGACAAACCAAGAAGAACAACGGCAAGAAGAGATGGTGCTCACACAAATACCCATCACGTCAAGTATGCTCATCCCAGCAAGCCAGGGACCCCAGGCCTCCATAGCAGACTGTGACCTGGACAGTGAGCCCACGGCACTTCCTTATCGTCAAGTCCTCACCACCCTCCCATCAGCCCTCGGGGAACCCATTGGTGATGCCATGTGGCAGGCCTGCTCCTGTCCTCAACTGCCCTCAACCCATGAGACTATTTTCTGCCCTGGTTCAGGTGCTGGCATCCCAATTGCTGGCAAGTGACTCGGGCGGGGTTGCCATGGCGACCCTCAGGCATGGATTCCCAGAGATGCTCTTTGCATCCTCCCCAGCCTGCCAGTGCTGATTGCTGGGGGAGAGCGTGACTCACCATTAAATGTATCGCGGCTGTCCCAAATTGGCTGCTCAGTCCCAGCAGCCGGATGTAGTGACAGGCAGCATCTGGGGGGTGTCGGTTTGGGAGGCTGAGAGCACGACCTTCTGTGTGTCTTTGGGACCTTCAGCTCTTGGCATTCCCAGCTGTTTCCTCCTCCAATCCCCTACTCATATCTCCTGCCTTTCCCAGTCTGTCTGGGTTTCGATCATAGCTCTGTCACTTACTAGCTGTGTGATCTTGAACAAGAAGCTTCAATTCTCTGGGCCTCAGAGTCTTCATCTGTAAAGTGGGGGTGATGTGAGTACCAACTGTCGAGGACTATGAAGGGAGGGTCTGGGATTTTGCCTTGCTTGCAAGCTAATGAGTTAGGCTGCACAGTTTCATGCATGCTGGCAGAAGACACGAGACTCCTGGATCAGAGACAGATGACGTTATTACTCACAGCACTGTAGGCATCATGAGCTTCATATTTGCATCAGTTCTCCTTGTCCCCCAAGTTCCATGAGAGCAATCACAGTGACCCATATGGATCCTGAACACATAGCAGATTTGTGTCCCAACTGAGGATCCTGGAGCTAAGGAAACCCCCAGTCTTATAATGGAGCCACTGGCCATCCTGCCAGTCTCTGCCCAGAGGGAGACATTATCTGTATTATCCTGGTTGGGAAACAACTCTGCCTTCCACCCTCTGCCCCAGAGGGAGATAACTATTTCTGTCTTCCAAGGCTGTTTCCTATACAGACATCTTGAGAAGGCAGTCAAAAACAAAGCTCTCAGTGTCTCTTGCTCGGAAGCTTGGAGGCTCATCCGTGGTGTAGTGTGTACCAGTACTTCATTCCACTTTATTGCTCAGTAGTACTCCATCATATGGATATGCCACACTTTCATCTGGCGTGAAAAATTTCACAGGGTTCCCAAGAGGACTTTCCAAGATAATGCTGATGAAAGCTCCTGTGCACTGTCAAGTGCAGAGCAGTCATTGACTGTTATTGCTCAGATCACTCATTGGCACACCTTGAGCCTTGTCCCGTTGTCATGGCCCTTTGGGGAGCTCTAGCAAACAAAATAAGAGAGAAGGACAGTTTGGCAGGCAGAGTTTTAGAGACTTTTAAAATCACTTAACAAAGCCACTTCCATGAAAGAGAGGCAAAGAGTCAATCCAAGCTCTACTCCAAGAAAAAGGGGCATTCATGAAGGTTTTATAGACTGAACATCTCATGACTCTTCCCAGTTCCATCTCCCTGGCAGCCTCCACACAATAAATAAGGGGAGAAGAGCAGAAAGAGAGGTTTCTGGTGTTTTTTCTATATGTCAGCCTTATTTCTTTTGATATTCCAAATAGGACTATAGTACCAGAGAACTCCATATTCCATGGAAAATACCTAAAATCCTGAATAAAAGGAAACATCTATTCTCCACTTTTGCCACCTTTACCCCAGACCATGGAGGCATGTTTGATTAACAGAGGACTCTCTCAAATAGGGAAGAGTTCCAGATTGTTTTCAGCTATTCTGAAAGAGGTGGAAGAGGCTAGGGAGAGCCAGGGGTAAGTCAGCAGATGAAGTTTTCTGACCTGATTTATTAACCCTTTTTAAAATAACCCCCTCTATTATTACTAAAGTCCTGCATCTGGATTTTGGGTCCCTGCAGGACCCAGGAAATATCTTCCAAGTTGGGAAGATGTTCTGTTTATTGCTGCATAACAGAAACACCCCCCAAAACTTAGTGGTTTAAAACAAAATCAATCATTTATTTGCTCATGAATCTGCAATGTGGGCAGGGGTCTGGGGGGCTAGCTCACTGCTCTGCACATGGCGTCAGCTGGGGTGGCTCAACTGGGGCTCACTCGCATGGCTGGACAGTTGTTGCTGGCTGTCAGTTCCTCTCTGTGGGGTGGCTTGAGCTTCCTCACAGCATGGTGTCTGCACTCTAAGAGTGACCACACCAAGAAACAGGAAATGAAAGATGCCATTTTCTCAAGGTCTCAACTTCATGTTGGCCAAAGTTGATTTGAGCCAAATTTCATTTTGCCTCGTAGGCCAAGTGTGAAGCTGGTCCCTAGCCTATGTGTCCTCTGTCCACAGGACAGTGTCCCTGCCCTGCCCCAGAAGGGTCTGTGTACTTGGAAATCCAAGCCTTCTTGCCTTGCCTTGGTCATGTGTCTTCTCAGACCTGGGGAGACTCACAAGTGAGTCAGCAGGACATTGTGCACGTGACTACNTCAGCCCTCGGGGAACCCATTGGTGATGCCATGTGGCAGGCCTGCTCCTGTCCTCAACTGCTCTCAACCCATGAGACTATTTTCTGCCCTGGTTCAGGTGCTGGCATCCCAACATCAGCCCTCGGGGAACCCATTGGTGATGCCATGTGGCAGGCCTGCTCCTGTCCTCAACTGCCCTCAACCCATGAGACTATTTTCTGCCCTGGTTCAGGTGCTGGCATCCCAATTGCTGGCAAGTGACTCGGGCGGGGTTGCCATGGCGACCCTCAGGCATGGATTCCCAGAGATGCTCTTTGCATCCTCCCCAGCCTGCCAGTGCTGATTGCTGGGGGAGAGCGTGACTCACCATTAAATGTATCGCGGCTGTCCCAAATTGGCTGCTCAGTCCCAGCAGCCGGATGTAGTGACAGGCAGCATCTGGGGGGTGTCGGTTTGGGAGGCTGAGAGCACGACCTTCTGTGTGTCTTTGGGACCTTCAGCTCTTGGCATTCCCAGCTGTTTCCTCCTCCAATCCCCTACTCATATCTCCTGCCTTTCCCAGTCTGTCTGGGTTTCGATCATAGCTCTGTCACTTACTAGCTGTGTGATCTTGAACAAGAAGCTTCAATTCTCTGGGCCTCAGAGTCTTCATCTGTAAAGTGGGGGTGATGTGAGTACCAACTGTCGAGGACTATGAAGGGAGGGTCTGGGATTTTGCCTTGCTTGCAAGCTAATGAGTTAGGCTGCACAGTTTCATGCATGCTGGCAGAAGACACGAGACTCCTGGATCAGAGACAGATGACGTTATTACTCACAGCACTGTAGGCATCATGAGCTTCATATTTGCATCAGTTCTCCTTGTCCCCCAAGTTCCATGAGAGCAATCACAGTGACCCATATGGATCCTGAACACATAGCAGATTTGTGTCCCAACTGAGGATCCTGGAGCTAAGGAAACCCCCAGTCTTATAATGGAGCCACTGGCCATCCTGCCAGTCTCTGCCCAGAGGGAGACATTATCTGTATTATCCTGGTTGGGAAACAACTCTGCCTTCCACCCTCTGCCCCAGAGGGAGATAACTATTTCTGTCTTCCAAGGCTGTTTCCTATACAGACATCTTGAGAAGGCAGTCAAAAACAAAGCTCTCAGTGTCTCTTGCTCGGAAGCTTGGAGGCTCATCCGTGGTGTAGTGTGTACCAGTACTTCATTCCACTTTATTGCTCAGTAGTACTCCATCATATGGATATGCCACACTTTCATCTGGCGTGAAAAATTTCACAGGGTTCCCAAGAGGACTTTCCAAGATAATGCTGATGAAAGCTCCTGTGCACTGTCAAGTGCAGAGCAGTCATTGACTGTTATTGCTCAGATCACTCATTGGCACACCTTGAGCCTTGTCCCGTTGTCATGGCCCTTTGGGGAGCTCTAGCAAACAAAATAAGAGAGAAGGACAGTTTGGCAGGCAGAGTTTTAGAGACTTTTAAAATCACTTAACAAAGCCACTTCCATGAAAGAGAGGCAAAGAGTCAATCCAAGCTCTACTCCAAGAAAAAGGGGCATTCATGAAGGTTTTATAGACTGAACATCTCATGACTCTTCCCAGTTCCATCTCCCTGGCAGCCTCCACACAATAAATAAGGGGAGAAGAGCAGAAAGAGAGGTTTCTGGTGTTTTTTCTATATGTCAGCCTTATTTCTTTTGATATTCCAAATAGGACTATAGTACCAGAGAACTCCATATTCCATGGAAAATACCTAAAATCCTGAATAAAAGGAAACATCTATTCTCCACTTTTGCCACCTTTACCCCAGACCATGGAGGCATGTTTGATTAACAGAGGACTCTCTCAAATAGGGAAGAGTTCCAGATTGTTTTCAGCTATTCTGAAAGAGGTGGAAGAGGCTAGGGAGAGCCAGGGGTAAGTCAGCAGATGAAGTTTTCTGACCTGATTTATTAACCCTTTTTAAAATAACCCCCTCTATTATTACTAAAGTCCTGCATCTGGATTTTGGGTCCCTGCAGGACCCAGGAAATATCTTCCAAGTTGGGAAGATGTTCTGTTTATTGCTGCATAACAGAAACACCCCCCAAAACTTAGTGGTTTAAAACAAAATCAATCATTTATTTGCTCATGAATCTGCAATGTGGGCAGGGGTCTGGGGGGCTAGCTCACTGCTCTGCACATGGCGTCAGCTGGGGTGGCTCAACTGGGGCTCACTCGCATGGCTGGACAGTTGTTGCTGGCTGTCAGTTCCTCTCTGTGGGGTGGCTTGAGCTTCCTCACAGCATGGTGTCTGCACTCTAAGAGTGACCACACCAAGAAACAGGAAATGAAAGATGCCATTTTCTCAAGGTCTCAACTTCATGTTGGCCAAAGTTGATTTGAGCCAAATTTCATTTTGCCTCGTAGGCCAAGTGTGAAGCTGGTCCCTAGCCTATGTGTTCTCTGTCCACAGGACAGTGTCCCTGCCCTGCCCCAGAAGGGTCTGTGTACTTGGAAATCCAAGCCTTCTTGCCTTGCCTTGGTCAGTTTGAGCCAAATTTCATTTTGCCTCGTAGGCCAAGTGTGAAGCTGGTCCCTAGCCTATGTGTCCTCTGTCCACAGGACAGTGTCCCTGCCCTGCCCCAGAAGGGTCTGTGTACTTGGAAATCCAAGCCTTCTTGCCTTGCCTTGGTCAGGTGTCTTCTCAGACCTGGGGAGACTCACAAGTGAGTCAGCAGGACATTGTGCACGTGACTACATTAGGCCCTTAGAGCACCTATATTAGTGGAATCCTGAGAGTGTTTCCAAACACGTCTTCCAATGCCTCTCACTGAAGCTTTTAGGAGAAAATGCCAGAGCTCTCTGAATGTCTTCCAGGAACACACTGACAGTGAGTTGCAACTCCAGCCTGAGCTCATCTGCTGCATGACTGGCCACCTTTGCCATTTGGATGATCAAGAATCCTTGGGTTTTCAGGCCCTGGCCAGCAGGCCCATGCTTATCCGCATGCCTGCCTTAACAGCAAATTGTCAGAGGATATACTGGGGTCCTCTGAAGATCTTTTTTTAGATTCTAGGTGAGAAAACCAGAGTTTGAGGGCTGACTTTTCTTAGTGGCTGTGGGACATTAGGCAAGGCACATCACTTCTCTGAGCCTCTGTTTCCTTTTCTGGCAGACAGAGATACTATTCAAGGATATCTTGAGGATTAAATAAGGCATTGCATATAATGCACTCAACATAATGCCTCACCCATAATAGTTGCTCAGTTAATGGTAATTATCATTATTATGGAAGATTATTTTCTGCATAGTAATGGGTTCCTTTTTTTGTTTGGAAATGGGAGACAACACCAGGGAAAGCCGACTTTGCACAAGATTTCATTTGCTATTTACAAAGAAATAATCCCTGGTTTCTTTCTGCTTGTCTATAAACCATGCATTTGGAGCAAGATTTCACTGTACAAATATTCCGTTGCATTCCAAAATTTCTCGTCATGTTTGTTTGACTGCCTTGAAGACATGGAGTATACTTTCCCTCCAACCACAAAAATAGACTGACTAATGGATAGTGTCCCTGCAGTCACTTGGACATGCAGCCAGCAGATAAACTGCCCAACCCACAGTGGGATGCTGGGTTTGCATTTCTTGGAAAGAGATCCATTAGGCATTTCAGAGCCCATCGGCCCAGTCAGAGTCCTGAAGTCTTTCTGAAGACCTGGAATTCATCCATTTATTCTTCCAACAAATCTTTATTTAGTACCTACTGTGCACTAGCCCCTTGCTAGGTGCTGAGGATACAGCAATCAAGGAAAGGACAAAGACTTGTGGCTCATGAAGCTTCCATTCTAGAAGGGAGAGAAGAACAATAAACAATAAGACACAATGAAGTATGTACTCTCTATCCGTAGATGTAATAGTCGGGAGTAAGGGCACAGGTATTGCTGGGGGGTGGGTGCCACTTGAAATAGAGTGGCCAGGGAGAGCCCTTCTGGGGATGTGACATTTGAGCAGAGACCTGAAAGAAGTGAGGAAAGGAGACCAGTGTGTATTTGGGGGTTGTGTGTTCTGGCAGAGGGAACAGCAAGTGCAAAGGCCCTGAGGCTGGAGGGTGCCTGTCATGTTCCAGAAGCAGCAGGGAAACCAGTGTGGCTGGAAGGAGGGAGCAAAGGCCACAGAGGCAAGAGGGACCCAGCCAGGCCAGGCTTTGTAGCCACTCTAAGGACTTTGGTTTTTGTTCTCAGCGCATGGGGGTGTTTTGAGCAAAGAACACTGACCCAGCCTGGCGCAGGTGCTAACGGGATCCTCTGGAGGAATGTGGAGAAGGGTCTGTGTTTTACTGTAGGGGCCAGGGTGGAAGCAGGAAGATAGTGAGGTGGCCTGGCCCAGGGTATGTCCCACATTGGGTGGTGAGAGGTGGGCACTCCGGTATCTGCTGAAGGCTGATTTGGCAGGTCTTGCTGACACAATAGATTTTCCAAGAGTCCCTGTTGTTGGTGGCTTGACCTGTCTCCCTCGTCACCAGGTTCAGAATGACAATCCAGACCAGAGTCACCTGGCCTCTTCCCAGTGCTCTGTCCACCTGGCAAGAAGGGGCCTCTCCATCCAAGCTCTGGGCACTGAGGCAACAAGTGAGGCCCACCCTGGTTTTCCCAGGTGGTGTCTCAGAGAGAGCTCTGGATACTAGGTATGACAGTTCCCAGCTTTGTGACCTTAGACAAGTCCCTTCCACACTTGGAATCTCAGTTTTCCTGTCTGTAAAATGGAGATTATGGAACCAACCCTGCTACCTCCCAGGGCGGTCGTGGGAATCAGGTTAGCTACAGGCCGGGTGTGAGCTTTGAAGACAGTGCAGGGCAATGCTCATGAATGGGTTAAGAACTTATACATTATTAATAGCATCATTTTGTCATTTGTACTGTCTTGTGGGCTGTTGGGAAACACTGACCTTGATTCAGGTTGGGCCATGGCCACGGCTAAGTCAACATCTCTCACTTTGATACGGTGGCTAAAAATCCTGAGATCTTGAGTTGTGCAGAACTGGGTAGAGCTCCCAGGTCAACTCTGCGAGGTGTTGTTTCCAGAAGAGGCAGCTGAAAAACAACAGACGTGTCTCCCCCATCCCTCCCTGTCCCCCTCACTCCCCTCCCCTGTCATATCAGCAAGACCAGCCTTACAGGCTGGGAATTCTCTCTTGCCCACGTTCAGCAGGAGCCAGATTCTCAGGGGCAGTCCTGGCCCTAGTGGACTAGTCTTGGTCCCCTGGGAGCAGCTAAATGTGGGACTGTGGGCTGTCGCTCTTCCCGAGAACTCGGGTTTACTGTCCCTGTTCTTGGAGCCTCCCTTGTCTCTCTCTCCACCAAAGGACAACTGGGACAGGGTTCCTCGGGCCAAGAAAAGCCTGGGAGACTTCTATTTTTTGAGAATCTTGGAATATTAACTTACGAAGGAAAAACAAACAAACAAAAAAAGACATACTTAAAGTTGTGATACATTTAAAATGTCAGATTGAACAAACTGAATTCATGCTTTTGACCCACTTGCACAAAATGACAACACAACGTAAGTGCGAGGCTCACAAGATAACCGCAGAGTTTACTCTATTTATTTATTATTTCTATTTTGAATTCATGGTGTTCTCTAGGAGCAACTCAGTAAAGGTACAAGAGCAGCGCTGCTGGTGAATGTCGTCTTTTTCCGTTGCTATTGCTCTGCTCCTGTTTGTGTACGTAACCCATTTAGAGATAAGGTCAAAATTCTAAAAATACTGGAGTGTTAGTTTTTTGAATAGATGATATATTTTCCTAGTATAAAAGTCAAAGTGTTCAAAAGGGCACACAATAAAAAATCCTCTCCCTCCCTGTCCCCCAGTCCTCCCCAAAGGCAGCCACTGTTATTGATTTCTTGTGATTCCTTCCAGAAATAATGTATCCACATAAAGTAAATCCATATATGTACATATTCTTTTTTCTTTGTTTTATTGAAATGGGAGCTTGTAATACACATTGTCCTCACCTTGCTGTGTTTGCTAACAGTCTACCTCAGGATGGTTCCCTATTTATGTATATTGAGCCACCTCTGTCCTTTTTCACAGCTGCATAGTATTCCATTGCATGCATAGCCCACTGTTGATGAACATTAAGGTCGTTTCCAAACTTTTTGGTGGAATGAACAATGTTGCAATGAATAATTTTATACCTATATCATGACAACTCTTATTTAAGATCCTTAGAGCCGAGCCCGTGGCGCACTCGGGAGAGTGTGGCCCTGGGAGCGCAGCAGCGCTCCCGCCGCGGGTTCGGATCCTATATAGGGATGACCAGTGTGCTCATAGCGCTCACTGGCTGAGCGCGGTGTGGCCAGTCTCAAAAAGGACAAAAAAAAAAAAAAAA
>NW_007728584.1:34215-56192 GCF_000696425.1 Galeopterus variegatus
GGCCCGTGGCTCACTCGGGAGAGTGTGGTGCTGATAACACCAAGGCCACGGGTTCGGATCCCATATAGGGATGGCCGGTTTGCTCACTTGGTGAGCGTGGTGCTGACAACACCAAGCCAAGGGTTGAGATCCCCTTACCGGTCATCTTTTAAAAAAAAAAAAAGATCCTTAGAAATTAGGAGATCTGGGTGGAATGGTGCCCCTGCCTTTTGCCCACCACCAACCCCTCCCTGGAAGCTGAGGCTTGATTGAGGACAGCCATCAGAGAATGGGGGAAGAGCATCCAAGCAGAGGGAACCACAGTGCAAAGACCATGGGGCGGAATGAGCTTGGTGTATTGGGAGAACAGCAGGAAGGCCATTGTGGCTGTAGTGGAACATGGGAGTGGAGAGTAGTAGAAGGTGAGGTTAGAGAGGCCTTTGGAGGACAGGTGAGACAAGGTGAGGTGGGAGGGAGAGAATGACTGAAGCCACATATATGATAAGCAAAAAGATGTTATATTATAAGAGTCAGGCATGGCCCTCCCCTGGCTTCTGGTTGCTGGAAAGACTGGCGTCCCTCCCCTCCTAGGTCCCCCAGACCCTTCCCCAGTGTCACTCATAGAGAGGTAAGAGCCTTGTGCCCTGTCATAGGGCTGGGACTCACCACCACCTCCCACCACCCCAAGAGCCTCAGTGGACTTGGCTCTGGCCTCTTCCAATACTCACACTGGCCTGGGCCAATCACATTGTAGGAAGGATGGGAACTCATAAAGCTGAGATGGGGCTGGGCTCAGAATTCCCCATCGCTTCAGCCACCCTGGCCTCTGTGCTGTCCTCACATGCCCAGGGCATCTGCTGCTCTCCCCACACTTTCCTCCTTCTGCATGGCCACCCCTCAGTCTGTCTCAACTCAAAGGTCACCTTCTCAGGCTTCTTGCCCCATCCACCTACCCACCCTGCCCTATCTCCTCCCCATTAGGAGCTGCAGTAAAGCGTGGTGGTTAACAGCTTGCGTTCCAAAGACAGACCGCCTGAGTGGGGCCCAGCTGTGCCCCAGGCAGCTGTGAGCACCTGGTTTACTCTCCTTTCCTCATGGGGTGAGAGTAACAAGAGCTCCCCTTTCTCAGGGCAGAGCAAGATTCAACAGGCACGTGCACATAAACCACTCTAAACAGTGCCTGGCACAGAGGGGCCCCAAAAAGCCAAGTCAGTGGCTTTTCCACCTTGTGCCAGTTTCTGTCTTAAACGACCTGTCCTTTTATGCATGTCACTATGTGTTGTCTGTCTCACCCTCTGAACCCTGAGCTCAGGAAGGGGGTGTTACCAGTTGGGCACAGCCCTGTGCCCCCAAGTGCTATTGAAACAGACCTTGAAGGAAGGGCTAGAGTGAGCCCAGGCAAGAGTAGTGGGGGGAAAGCACAGCCCATGTGAGACCCCTTGGGCCAGACGGGGGTGGGGGTAGCCCTTGGGGAGGCACGGACGGGTGTGTGGGAAAGGGGAGGGGTGTTAACAGGAGTCGGATCCTGTACAGCCTTTGAGCCTCCGTGAGGAGTTTGGATTTATCCTGAAGGCACCGGGGAGCCATAGAAGGCTCTAACGCAGAGGAGTGACAAGATTAGATCTCGTAGAAAAATCTGTGGGATTCTCTGCGAGGGGGGTTCAGAGGAGACAAGAGTGAGGGTGAAGCCAAATCAGAACATTATTGCCTTTTCTGAGTCAGACGGATTCTCTCGCTCTTCTTTTCTGCTTTCTCTGCTTTTTCTCTCTTTTTCTGCCGTCTCTGTCTTTCTCTTTCCTTCCCCTTCTCGTCCTTCCTTTCCCTCCTCCTCCTCCTCCTTCTCCTCATCTTTCTTTCTCTCCCCCTCTCTTTCTCTTTCCCTTTTTTCTCTTCCCTTCTTTCCCTTTCTCTTGCCCTTCTCTCCGATCATATCCTCTCCCCTACTCTCTCACCTTCTCTGCCTTCCTTCCCCCTCTTCCCTGAACACGTTCGTAATTCATCTCCCCCGCTCTGCTGGCCCTGGTGCCCTTTCTCTGGCACAGCTCATTATTTTAATTAAACTCTGGGATCTGTTTTACTAACCTGACATCTTGCTTAGGGAAACCAAAAGAGGAGTTGCCTGGGGCCAGGGAAGGGAAGGAGCCAGAGGATTGTGCAAAGGTTTCCATCCCAGGACGGGACCCAGCACTTAAAGGGGCAGCCGAACACACTGGTTAGGGATTGGAGGGCTGGGTCGGCCTTGAAGTTCCATCCTTGACTGGGGCGAGTGACTCAAATCTATAAAATGGGGATATTAACAGTTCTTTTCTTGTAGGGTTTTCTGAGGTTTAAATGAATTAACACAGTGCTTTTCAAACTGAGGGTCATAAAATCGATTTAGTGGGTCAACCACCATTGAAAAAACAGGAACGGAAAATGTCAGAGTGTATTGTCATGATTAGGATATGGACTGTGGGTGGTGCATTTATTTCAGGGGTGTGTGCTTGCTGGGTTGTTTCGAAACGGTCTTCATTACTCTGGTCCCCAGTCCAGAAAGCTTGAAAGCTACAATTAAAACACTTAGGAAAGTGCATGCCGTACCTGCTGGTATTTTCCTGCAGTAGCAAGAAAAAAATTCCTGTCTATTTCCCAGCAATGTCAGTAGTTTTTGCCCCATTTTACAGATAGGAGACTGAGGCTCAGACAAAGAAGGCTGTCCTGAGGCCACATGACCACACTAAGCTGCCCGAACCCTGGCCTGACCCTGTCTGAGGACTGCCTGCATTCCCATCCAGAATGTTCTGGAGGTCAAGGGATAAGTATCTGGCTGCCAATGGTGTAAAGAAGGCTCTGGGCAGCCAGGGCCTGGCAGGACTCAGGAGAGAGGCTGGACAGGAGCCTCTGGGACTGGGCCACCCTTGGCTGTGGCCCCAGAGGCAGCACAAACCAGTAAGACACCTGGCCAAGTGGTTCTACCTCCCCATCCCCTACAGTCACAGTAGTTAAGGAGGGAAACACCAGAGGGGAAAAGATTGAGGTTTTTCTACTTCCTCCTGGGCTTTCCAGAAGCCAACAAGTTTAGGGAACATTTCTATGTGGGATGGCTGAAACAGGGCTGTGAGGAGGGGGTCGCCAGTGTGGCAGGGTCTGTAGACTGCGGATGGATGGATGGATGGATGGATGGATGGATGGATGGATGGAGCAGGAAAAGAAAGAGAGGTATGAGAGAGAGAGAGAACTTCCAGCTGCAGGAAAAGAGGGAAATGGCATACCCTTCCTAATTGCCTTTAAGGAAAGGTACACCCTTCTCCTTAAAGGAAAGCCCAGCCATCTACTCCATTCTCCCCATAGCCCATTGGTCAGAACATAGTAATGTGGCCATTCCTAGCTGCAAGGGAGTCTGGGAAACAGTCATTATCCTGGGCAGCCATGTTTCCCACTAAACATCAGTGGATCTATAACTGTAAGAAAAGTAGAGAACAGATAATAGGGGCCATACTCTGCCCCACTTGATACCCCACACAGTATTTTTTTTACTTCATAGCACTTACCACAATCTGATATTATTTTGTTTGTTTGTTTGTTGTCTTGCTGTCTGTCTCCCACAGTAGAGAGTGAATTCCATGAGGGTAGGAATCTTGACTGTCACATTCCCCATCAGTATCCCCAGCAGTACAAATGAATAAAATGAATGAATGAATGAAGACATGAAGACAACTCAAGCTTTTTCCTTCCACACCAAATTTTTTTCAGATTTTCTTTTTTTTTGGTCAACATCTGAGTGCACCCTTGGGGAGATGACAAACATGTGGCTGTCATCCTGCATGCTGCAGTGCTGAGAGGGTGGCAAGTCCCTATTCTAGAAAAATACAGTTTAGCTGAATGTCATATCAAAATAATGTAATAAAAATACCAAATATGAATGTGACAGAGAAGAGCTCTGGTGTTCAGGGAGGTTGAAGGTCCTTGCTGAGCTGGCAGCAGTCAGACCTAATTACTCAGGCATGCTCACCTCGACCTGGTGGGGTCAGTGCAGGAAACAGGACTGTAGCTGCTCTCCAGGGCTGCAGCTCAGGGGCTAATGGGCCCTAGACACCCCCTTCACTCCCTGGGCTCAGGGCCATCTTTCCCACCTGGCCAACCCGGCCTTTCACGCCTGGGCTCATATGGAGGCAAAAAGATGCTGGTTTTAGGAAATGAGGTCACTGGTTCTTGAAATGTAGTGTAAACATCTGAGGCTTGGGGTGGCTTCAACAAGGCAGTAGAGTACCGTGGTGAATAACATGGGCTCCGAGCCCAGCTCCGCCTGAGTTCACGACCATCTCTTGCAACATACACTAAATGGTCCATTAAGACTAAAATAGTTACTATCACTGCTGTGGGACCTTGTAAAAGCATCGTAGTCTCTCTGAGCTTCCTTTTCCTCATCTGAAAATAGGATACCTATCTCGTCAGGGTCCCATGAATTAATACATGCAATGTTTTAACATGAGTTAATACATTGAAAGCAGAGGTGGGCAAGCCAGGGCCCATGGGCCAAATCTAGCCTGTCTGGAATCCACATTGTTAGCAAACTGCCCCAGGGGATTTAATTGTCAGGAGTGGTTGGGGAGGAAGGGGTCCCCAGGGGTATAGCATCAGAGAAGGCTTCCTGAGGAAGGGTGGCTAAGGAGAAGTTGGACAGGTAAGAGAAAGGAGAGGGCATTCCAGGCAGGGGAAGGTGCCTGAGCAGAGACAGGAGGGCAGGGTGAGGCTGGCATGTGCAGTGGGGTGTCACTCTGGGCCCCTCCAGACTCAGGGGCAGGCTACGTACATGCCATCTGGGTTTCCAGGGTTGGGGTGACAGTCAGGTTCTCCCACGAACCCTGGCATTCCTAAGAAATGAGGCAGCCACTCAGGGCCCAGAGCCTTCTCTTCCTCTGAATTCTTAAGTAATTTGGAAGCTCCTCACCCTGGCCTTCAAATCCCTCTGTGAGCTGGCTCCTGCCTGCCTTTCCGTCATCATCTAACCACTCTTTCCAAGCTGGCCACACAGGCCTCCTTTCTGACCTTCAACACACCACGTTCCTGCCTCAGGGCCTTTGCACATACTGAGTGCTCAGTGCTCAGCTTAGCAGGCTTCCTCTGAGGTGCTTTGCTTGACCAGTGGGCTCCCTCCCACCTGCACTCTCTCACCATTGCCCGCTAACTTCCTCCCTGCCCTTTTAATCTGTTTGTTGGCTCCTCTGCAGCCCTGGGGACAGTGAATTTCTCCTTTACCCACTGCTCTGCCCCCAGAGCCCAGCCCAGTGCCTGGCACACAGAAAGCACTCAGTACATGGTGACCGAATTGACATCAAATGTGAAAACGTATCTAAGCCAGAGAAGGGCTGAACAGAGGTTCGGGGCTCCCCTCTTGGTTAAGAACTCAGCATCTAGGGGACTGGGAGTTAAGGGTTTGGGATGATAACTTGTGGCATGAAAGTGGGCAGAGAGGTGCATTAGAGAGAATTCTTCAAAGAGAAAACCAGGCAGTCAGAGGGGCCTTTTCCTTCCTCCATCCTGCAAAGAGGAGAACACACTGTCAACTTCTAGAATCCTCCAAGCATTGCCTGCCTCCACTGACCAGGGAGCTAATGGCCATCCCAGATCCCCACATTGAACAAGCCCTGGGCCAGCCCTCCACCTACATGTTCTCATCCAGTCCTCACAATTCAATGATTAAGAAAGTATTACTGCCCCCATTTCACAGATGGGGAAACTGAGGCTTGGAGAGGTGATGGAATTTGTCCTAGGTCTGGAATGAAACCCGATTCCGCCTCCAGAACCTGTTTTTCAGCCATTATGTTGTCTGCTCCCTCAATCCCCACCAGTCTTGCCACTCTTCCATCCCACCCTAACGTGACATTGTCAGAAAGTCCTTCTGAGATCTAATTCAAAGCCTTGCCACATCACCAAGGGAGGGGATCTCAAAGTCAGCTTCTGTTTCTGTTTCCATGAAACTTCGGGGCTCAGTTCACCAGAAAGGCCTTGAGCGGTGAGAAGAGAGGACATAGAAAAGCTAGACCCCAAAGGAGGTCACTTCTCAGAAACAAAGCTGCAGAGAGTGGGCTGGGGGCCAGGGTCCCTGGGTTCAAATCCCAGTCCCTATGGGGGGATTTGACTTCCATAGGACTTCCTATGCTGTCAAGCCAATGACAATCTCTGTGCTTCTGTCTCTCCTTGCAAAAAACAGGGGTCTTAACGGGCAGGGGCGTATGTCTAGATGGTGTGAGGTTTGCCCCAGAGGAATCAAAGTGTGAGCTGGAGAGGCAGGCCCTGCCCTGGGGAGCTAGGGACCTGGGGAACTGGGGCCAGCAGGACGCCAATGCCTGGTGGGGAGGAAGCATGGTGACAAAACATTCAGAGAACAATTCCAGACAACAGTAGAAAGGCTGGTGACAAATGGCCAAGCAGAAAGACGATGGCATCCTGGGGACTTCCCAGGAGCTAGTGTGGCCCGCATGGTGACAAAACATTCAGAGAACAATTCCAGACAACAGTAGAAAGGCTGGTGACAAATGGTCAAGCAGAAAGACGATGGCATCCTGGGGACTTCCCAGGAGCTAGTGTGGCCCGGGAGGACTGGACTTCTCAGCCTCAGCACTACTGACATTCTGTGCTGGAGAATTCTTTGTTTTATGGGAACATCCTGTGTATTGTGGATATTTAGCAGTATCCCAGGCCTCTAACTTGCCAGTAGCACCCCCACCACCACCCTGCACCCAGTGTGACAACCAAAAATGTCTCCAGACATTTCCAAATGTCCCTTGAGGGGTAAAATTGCCCCTGGTTGAGAACCACTGCTTTTGGGTAGAATCTAAAGTATTGGCATCTAATTTACAAAGTTTTTAGCCCTTATTCAGGCCTCAGACACAGATAACCAGCTCAAATGTCTCCTGGCATCCGGCAGGTAACAACCATGGGCAGGGGTTATTCAGTACAAGAGTCCCCAGTTTGAGACCACTGTCCTAGAAGGTCAGGCTCACCCTAGAGGTCATCTCATTGTACAGATGGGGAGGCTGAGGCCCAAGGAGGTGAAAAGATTTGGCCAAGGTCACACAGCAGGGAGGTGGCAGAGCCGCCTAGAACCAACCTCAGTTTCCCCATCTATAAAATAAGGGGTTGGGCTGGATGGGTGGCTATCTGGCAAACTGTTCTCCCCTCAAGACTCAAGTGGTCCCACCTGGGGCTGGCTGGTTAGCTCAGTTGGTTAGAGCACAGTGTCATAACACCAAGGTTAAGGGTTCAGATCCCCATACAGGCCAGTCACCAAAAAAAAAAAAAGACTTCTTTCCTCAGGAAGTCTTCAGTCACCCCCCAACCCCCCAACTAAAGTAGACTTGGTTTCTCCCAAGCAGTGGGTGGGTCCCTCTCTCCTTGGACCCCCTCCCTCCCCTTTGCAATAATTTGTGTGTATCTCTACTAATAGATGGGAAGGAAGATTGGGTCTTACTTGCTTTTGAAGACTCAGCACCTGCCCCAGGGCTGATCATCTTTTAGCCTTGCCATAAAATTAAATTTTATTCATTTTCATTTACCTATGATATGTGTGCAATATACAGTCCTCCATTCATTCAACCGGTGACTACAATGTCGCTGCAGATACCATGATGAGCACAGCAGATACGATCCCTGCCCTGGAGCCTCCAGCTTAGTAAGGGACACAGATGTTACACCTAATCCTACCGATAACCAAAGTCAGGTTGGAAGGGCCCAGAAGAGGGTGGGCGAGAGAGGTGCCCAAGGTGCAAAATCTAAGGGGAAGCTCACTCTCAGTGTGGGGCAAGTGCCTTTCAGTTCCGGTAAGAGCCTCAAACAAAAAGTGCAGATGCTCTGAAAGTATAAGCTGAGAGTCGTAGCCTAGATAGGGAGGTAGGAGAGGGTGAAGGAAGGTGGGGGACATATATAAGCACATACACCATTCATGGTCATGGTTCTCCACTCCTGAGCCCCAAGTCCCCTTTATATATAATAAATATTTTGTTTATTCGTCCCACCACTTATTACTCTAAAATGAAATTCAGAGGTAATATACTTACTATAACTTCAAAATAATCAATATAATTCCCTAACTTTAGTGGAATGGAGAATTACAAGGCTATTACAAGGATATATTAAACTTGTATGCATTTCAATATGCAAATGTCTGGTCACGACACCAGAAGACACCATGAAGTTGTCAGGTGCTTACACTATACATAGAAGCACTGTGAGTGTAGCAGCAACGAAAACAGACAGGTCCACGTGTGCTGGCAGCTCAGATACCACGAGCCGTCAGCTGCGTGATTTTTCCAATATGGTAAATACCTCTTGGTTAAGTCCTGGACAGAAGAAAATCCAGTTTTTCCCCTGCTTTATCCAGTGGTTGCATTTCTGGAAAATTCAGGGTAGATGAAAACCTCAGCAAAAGACATTTGGTGTGTTTGGAATCAGAGTCTAGGTGTGGGAATTTTAAACAAGTTGTTCACCCACCTGAATATCCACTGATACATTCCAACATCAAGCAGGACAAAGGAAGGTTCTTCACGGAACAAGGCTGTCTCTGCATTGCAGGTCACCTGGCAGCCCCAGCCTCCGCTCACTCAATGCCTGTGCCACCCTCTCCCGTCCTGTGACACCCTCACAAATCTCCAGAACATGCCCTGATGGCCAGTACCACCCTGCTGAGAATCACTGGATCCATCCCCCAGCTAATAGGTAGCCCTGAGTAGATCACGTTTGTTATCTGTTGATCTTCCAGTGGTTTATTTACCTTGCCATTGTCAGGATCCTTTGCACACTGAGAGTGGCTTGTCTTTTACTCCAATTTGTGCACATCCTTGGTAATTATCCTTGGAAGTAAAGGAGGCAACACAAGCACAAATAAAGACTCCCAAGGAAGGCAAATCCATTGTGATTGTCTCAGCCACTCCAGACGGCCTCTGTGGATGTTAGACGGCTCCCATGTGTGCTTGCAGCCAGAAACAGGAACTAGTGAGGCACAAATAAAGACTCCCAAGGAAGGCAAATCCATTGTGATTGTCTCAGCCACTCCAGACGGTCTCTGTGGATGTTAGACGGCTCCCATGTGTGCTTGCAGCCAGAAACAGGAACTAGTGATGTCCGGAGCCCCCTCCAGTTGTTTCTTAGAACCCAAACCATAACGAACTCTTCTACAAGCCAAAGACTTTTAGCTACAACAGAGTTTCTTATCCCAGCATCACTTGCTTCAGAAGGAAGAGAAACAGGGAAAGACCCCTTTATTTTCACCTCCACCCTCTCCTAATCAACCCCCCACCAACACCCGCTGCATTAGCCAGTTCCTTTCCTACCTTAAAGGGGAGGCCACATCTGAAATAAAGTACATTCCTTCTCAGCATTTGAGCTTCTAGGTTTTATGTCCTCCCAATTTAAAGGTAGTAAACGAGAAATGTTCTTCTTATATGGTTATCCTTGGAACCAAACCCATAGGGACGTGACTGTACTGCACATTATTTCTAATCTTCCCCACTACCTGCAGGTCGATGTTCTCATCCCCATTGTAGATGAGGAAACTGAGACTCAGAGAAAGCTGGGGCTTGCCCAGTGCTACACTGTCGCTGGTCCACAGTAGAGCTGGGGTTTTTCCCAGAATCTGCGCCCAGAGCCTACCCTTATCATAGTCACCCTGCTGCAAAGTCATTTTCTTTCTCTCGGGGTAGAAATAGCTATTTACCCTATTTTCTATGAACAGGTTTCCAAAGAGTCCTCTAGAATGTGTATGATCAAGCCAGCAAATTCAAAAATACAGCACTTATTACGGAACTTAGTGTTTCGGAACTTAACATTAGCCTGCCGCCCACCCGCCTGCCTCTAATTAAAGGCCTGTCTGTCTCTTGCTTTACAAACTATGGCTTTCTGGGGCCTATAATTTAACTAGTTGCATTCAAGGCCTGGCAAGCTGGGGTGGAAGACTGGACTCCCCATGTCTTATTGAGAGTGGGGAGATAGAAACAGGGTACCATTAGTATGGCCTTGGGTTCGAACCCCGACTCTCTGCTCAGGGCCACGACTAGGGTGAGTGGAGTGAGGCTCTCACCTTGGGCACAAAAATCCAAGATCACTATTATTAATTTTTCCTTTTCCCTCAGACTCCAATATGGCTCAGCATACCACAATTACTGATCCTGTCTTTCTTTGAAATTTAGATATATTGCTCATCATGGAGTTTTTGTTTTTTTTTTGCATTGTTTGATTTTTTAAAAAATATTGAGTTAAAATATCATCTTGATTGCTGAGTTTTTTGGCACTTCCTTAAATTTTGCACCCTTAAATTTTTTCACCCTAGTCCCAGCCCTGCTTCCATTTACCAGTTCACGTGACCTTAGTCAAGTCACCTCCCCTCTTGGAGTGGCATTTTTCCCATCTGTAAAATAGAGATACTAACGTTACCTCCCTCATTGGGCTGCTGGATCTAAAGTCTCTGGCACACAGCTGGCACTCAATAATGGCTGCCACTGTGGAGGAAGAGAGAAAACTGGGGCATTATTGGCATTGGGGGCAGGACAAGACTTAACGATATAGGACTGTTTGTACATCACACAACATCTCTTATCCCTGGCTCACCCAACTGAATGCCAGTATCACCCTGTACCCCATCACCATGACAACCAGAACGCCTGCTTTCTCCCACATTTCCAAAATACCTCCTATGGCACAGTGCCACCACCACTGGGCTAGATCACAGTCTTTGGAGTCACACAGAACTGGGCTGAAATCTGGGTTGTCATTTTGCTGTGTGGCCTTGGGCAAGATCCTTAACCTCTCTCAGCCTCTTCATTTGTAAAAGGACAGCAGCGTCTCAAATAAGGGTGATTTGAGTATTTGGCTGTTCAATTTGTGGTAGCTGCTACTGTTATTATTATGTTGTTTGTATTCAAAGCAATAAGCTGTCCTTGGAGCTGAGCTCTCAAGTGGCAATTTGTGGGGGAACCAGCCACCAGAAGAAGTTGTAAAGAGAGAGGCAGGTCTAGCCTGTAAATGTATATTGTTTGAACTGAACTGCATTTACAGCTTTTAATCAGTTGCCAACATTAACAAATTGGGAGAGTTCACCCCCCAAAAAACTAGATATTTTTTGTTTGTTTCTCTTGAGAAGTTGGAAAGTTAGGCCACCCTGGGGCCACCTCAATTTCTTCCTGGAGCTGGTGGTGGGCACCTGCTAGGGTAATGGCCCAGGCACTCCTTCCTGGAGTTTTGCATCCAGCCTGCTTGGGTTATTTGCCCTTCCTGCCTGGCCCCTGTAGATGACTGAGTTTTCAACCCCTGGTTGGCAGTAAGGGTGAGGGGACAGAGCAAACTATTCAGAAAACCAGCAGGAAGAGTTTTAAAAGGAAGCATGGATTGAAATTGGGTTGTCAGGGAAAATAAGTCCCATAGCAGTTCAGAGTGCCTCAAACAGTGGCTGAGAGAATCAGGCTTATTGTTTATTTGTCTTGCACCTCCCTTGCAAACTGCTCAGAGCCTGGAAAATGTTAACATTCTAGGAAAGGAGGCTGTGAAAAGTCAAAACCTGGAGGCTGAAGTAATCCTTCTTTGCCCAAGGAGAACAGGGCAGAGGCCAGGGGACAGTCAGGTAAAGGACAGGGCACCAGGTCAGGAGACCTAAATCCAGTCCTGGCTCTGCCATAGACTGGCTGAGCCACCTTGGTTAGTCACTCCCCTCTTACCTCTGAATGGGTAAAAGGAAAGGGTTGAACCAGGATGGGGCCTTTAGGCTCAGAAATTTTAGATTGTCTTTTTCATTACATCCACCATTGTGCCAGCATATGGTAGATGCTCAAGCAGTTTTGAAGTCACAGAGCTATGCAGCATTTTGGCCAAGCCCAGGGCTGTGGTCCCTGAAGGCAGGGCTTGAGGACAGCTCCAGAGCAGCAGGAGAAAGCAGTGATCATGTTTACAGTCAGTTTCTGCCTGGTCTGAGGGCTGGAGCTCTGGGGGAGATTTCAGACAGAGGCAAGAAAAAAACAATGGCTCAAGAGCTTTGTGTATCAAGGTGAGAGCTGGGGTCCCTTGAAGGGCTCGGGAGAGGTTATGGGACAGAGAAAGGGGGTCCTGATTTTGAGCAGCCACTGGACTGGTTCAAACATGCTCTCTCTGAGGAGGGAGTCAAGTGGTGTTCACTTTATCCACAGCAGCTGACAGAGAGCCTGAAGGATCAGTAAATAAGTGGTGAAAAGAAAGACAAATACAAAACAGGAAGGGAGGGAGGAGAGGATGGATGGATGGATGATGGAAGACTAAAGGATGTTGGATGATGGATAAGTGGATGGAAGGTGGATAAACAGAAGAATGGAGAATGGGTGGAAGGAGGAAGGAAGGGAGGGAGGGGAGAGAAGGCAAGTGGAAAGGAGGGAGGGAGGAAGGAAATGGATGGACGGAAAGTGAGTGGATGAACGGATGGATGGGTGGATAGACGATGGGAAGAAGGAAGGAGGAAATGAGGTAGGAAAATGGATGGATGGATAGAATGGAGGATGGATGGGAAGAAGAAAGGAAGGAAGGCAATGGATGGATGTTAGGTAAATGGGTGGATGGAAAGTTGGGTGGGTGGATGGCAGGGTGGGAGGAAGGAAGGCACTCAGTACATGCTTACTGATGGGATGGAGCGACAACCCACTAATAAGCATTACTGAGTGCCTGCTCTGTGCCTGCTCTATGCTAGGCACTGTGGCAGAGACACAAAAGTCAAATCAGGAAGTTTTCCTCCCTGCCAAGAAGTTCACCATCTGGTTGAAAGGCTCAGAGGCTGAGTCTGATGCCCAGGGTAGCTCAGGCAAGTGGTAAAAACCACAGCAGTCCTTCAGTTCCGCTCACAGGTTGAGCTCCTCCACTATAGTCTCAGAACCCTGAGGAGGACAGAATGATCCCAGCCAGGCTTCCTGTGGGGCCTGTGAGGGAAGCTTCATGGAATGTTCTGGAGCTCACCCAACTGGCAGCTCAGCAAGGGCGGGAACCGTGTTCTGTGGTGTTCACTGCTGCACCCCAGCATCTAGAAGAGTCATCCTCACAAAGAGGCGTTCAATGACATCTCTTCAATAAATGAAAGAGTAGGTACGTCTGGTGGCATTGGCTATGGCTGTAGGCAGGCAGTTTCCTTTCCATCTCCTTGCAAACCTCAGTTTCCTTGTCCCTACAATAGAACGATACCCACCTTGCCACCCTCATGGGGCTGTGGTGAGGTTTATAAGGGAACAAGATGAGATTGTGAAAGTGCTTTGTAAACTGGGGAGAGGTTTACAAATGGAAAGTGTGACCTTAATAGTGATAAGAGTAGGAGTCACTGCATCACTCATAGTGGCGATGTTGGCCCCGGCGGTCACTGTGCTGACAGTGGCAATGAGGGTGTCATTCCTAGCAGTGGTAATAGAAATATTAATGAAAGTAGTCACTGTACTGGCGATAGCAGCAATGGTCATATTAATGGTGGTAGTGATAATGTTGTGGGTAGCAGGAGAGAAGAGAAGGGAAAGCATTCCAGGAGGGAAAAAAATGTTCTGATTTCAGTTACAAGTGACAAATCCAATTCAAATTGGCTTAAGCTAGAAAAGAAAGGGAGGGGTGATGGGTTGGCTCATTCAACTGAAAAGTCCAGAAGTAGCTCTGGCTTCTGGCCCAGAAACACAGGCCCATGAACGATATCATCAGGACTTGTCATTACAACTCGGTCTCTCTTTGTCTTCTGTCTCTGCCCTTCCCTGGGTAGGCTTTGCTCTCCAGCAAGCTCTCTGGGCTTTCAGGCTTCTGATCTCCCAGCTTGACAGTGCCCCTCAAAAGAGAACTCCTCCTCCCCAGTAGTTTCAGCCAAAGTCCCAGGATTCACTTTCATTGGTCCATCTTGTGTCACATGCTCATCTTTCATCCAATCACTGTGACTAAGAGGATTGGCACATGCCAATTGGGCCAGGCTGGGTCACACGGCCACTCCTGGAGCTGGAGGTGGGATCAGGGTGTGGTTATTAGAAGAGAAGATGAAAATTTGCTTAATGTTATTTGAAACTGAGGAGGTAACAGCCATCTTTGTTATTAGTTTTTAGAAAGTTTTACACACATTATCTCCTTCCTAAGAGGAAGGCAAAGATTCATCTGACTATCAGGGGAAGAAGAAAAGTGGATGGAAGGTACCTCACAGATCTTAAAGAAAAACTAGAGTCAGCAGGAGTACCCGGGAAAGACACTGGCTACACTAGGGAGGCTCAAGTAAGCTTCGCAGCAGGTGTCAAATACCAATTTTAATTGTTAGCTTAGCAGTGACTGCTTGGAGTTTTTTGTTTGTTTGTGTTATTGAGAAGGACTCTGAGGCCTCATTCTTTGGAGCAGAGTTCTATGATTGAACAGAAAGGCTTTCCTGGGCCGGCCCGGTGGCGCACTGGATAGTGCGCCGCTTGGGAAGCGCGGCGGCGCTCCCGTCTGAGGGTTCAGATCCCACATACAGACCGGCTCCCACTCACTGGCTGAGCGAGGTGCGGGAGCAACACCGAGGCTTGCAATCCCGTTGCTGGTCCCTGGTCCGGTACGGGGGCAACACTGAGGGTTGCGATCCGTTGCCGGACACGGAAAAAAGACAAAAGACAAAAAAAAAAAAAAAAAGAAGAGAAGAAAAGAGATGTGCAGGGCAGGGGACCAGTGGGTGCCCTTCAGAGGTAAGGCCAGGTAAAGATGACATAGGTCAAAGGGCCTGGTGCTTGGTAGATGCTCAACAATTAATTTTTTTCCTTCCTGTTCTCTGAGGATAGGGAACAGCCCAGAGGTTGGAGGACAGAGCAGCCCTAGGTTCAAATCCCAGCTCTGCTACTTGCTGGCTATGTGGCCTTGGGCAAGGTACTTATCATCTCTGTGGCTCAGTGTCCTCATCTGTAAAATGGGATGACAATAATGGATTGTTTTGAATACTAAATGACTTATTGCATGTAAAGTGCTTAGAATAGGGCCTGGCACATAGTAAGTGCTCAGTACATCTTACTTATTATTTTTATTCTCTATCTAATGGAGGTAATAGTGCCAACTCATATGACTCGTGAGGATTAAAATCTCTTCCCTCTGCCCGGACACTACTCTCCTGGATCTTCATATAGCTTAATCATCCTTCTCCTTTGGTCTCAGCTCAGATGTCACATCCTTGGAGAAGCTCTCTCTGACCACCATAGCTAACAATGCCCCCCGGTCACACCCAGTCACTATCCCATTAGCCCATTTTCTTGTTTTTATAGTACCTGAAGTGGCCTTGTTAATTTACCTATTTCCTCATTTAATATTTGCTTCCCCCACCCAAATGTCAACTTCCTGAAGACAGGGTCTGTCTTGGTCACTGCTGTGTACTCAGAGTCTAGAACAGGACCTGGCACATAGTTTGGGCTCCATAAATGTTTGTTGAATGAATCAACAGCATTGTGAAATGAAAAATGAATGCTCCTTTTCTTCTCTGACATGATGTTTTTGTACAGCATCACCCCCATCAGGGAGGGCTCTGGGACAGAGATGCAGGAATGGGGGAGGGGTGCAGAGATGCACTCCCCAAGTTGGTGGGGTGAAGCTAGCGGGTGAGCCTGCCACCCTCTACCCTCAGAGAAGGGCTCCCTTTGGTCTCTGTGCCTGGTTATATGGAGAGTCTCAGCTCTGGGTGGCCTTGGGGGATAGGAGCATCTGTCTTGACTTGGGTCATCCCAGCCAAGGTCAGGCTAAAACCAGCAGGACAGGACGCTCAGGCCTCGGATTACACATGCATACACATCCAGCTGCTTAGCCAGGATTAGTACAGAAACCACGCCCACCCGCCAGGCCCACACAAAGGCCTCAGGAGGCTGCATCAGAGGCCACCTCTCCCTCCTACTCCTCAGGCCCTTCCTGTCCTGGGGAAGCCTCAAGACCCAGCAGAGATCAGGCATAGGGCTGCGGACAGCGTGGCTATATTTTCTTTGTATTGTCATTACCATTTATTGAATGCTGTGTAGCAGGCCCTGAGCCAGGCACTTTACAGAATCACAATCCGTTCCTCTGAGTGGTAGACTGGGGATTATTTATTTATCTTATTTTATTTTTTAGGCACCTGGACAGTGTGGGGATCTGAATGAACCCTTGACCTTGGTGCTGTAACACTGCACTCTAATCAACTGAGCTAACCGGCCAGCGCCTCATTTATTTATTTTTAAAATTTGGTTCCTCGATGGTTATCGAGCACCTACTGTGGACTGGGCACAGGTCTAGGCATGGGGGATACAGAAGTGATGAAGATGGTCCCTGCTCTTCTGGAGCTTTTAGAGGGGAAAACAGGCAATAAGCGAGTATATAAATACTTTTAAAATGCACTTCAGCACCTAAAGCAGGAGATGAAGGAGGGGAAGGGAAACCATGGGCAGGCAGGTAAAACTCCTCGATGCACACGCTGGTCCCAGGAAGGATGTGTGTGCCCCATAACCCGTGGCTGGTCGGGGGAAGCTTCATTGTCTGGCAGAGAATGGAATATGGACCATCTCTCCCCATAAATGGTTGTCAAATAACTGCATGAATATTCTGCTATGACTCAAAAGTCTTCCATGGCTCCCCATTGCCTGCTGAGTGTCATCCAGACCCCTCAGCTGGTGTTCATAGCCCCTCGTGATCTGGCCCCACATGTTCCTCCCAGTCCTCCCTGTCTCAGGAACTGCCACCACTATCCTTGAGGTTGCTCAGGACAAAACCTGGGATTCCACCTTGTCTCATCTTTTCTCCACCCCGCACATCTGAGCCATCAACACTTTGGCTGGTTTCGCCTCCAAAATACGTCTTGAGTTTGTCTTCTTTTCTATTCTCAACGACCACCATCTCTTGTCTGGACACCTGCCATGGCCTCTTCACTTTGATACCTGCTTCTATTCCAATCATCTTACAGGCTGTTCCTAAATGCAGCTGGAGGATCTTAAAACCTACATTAGGCCCTGTCACTAGCCTGCTAAGAAGCCCTCTGTGGACCTGTGGTTCTCAGCATAAACATATCTTAGGTCTCCAAGGTGTGCCTCGCTTCTCTCTTTGACCTCATCTCTGATGCCCTCTGCCTTCCTGCCTAACTCCAGGTACACTTCTCTCCTATCCCTTCCTCTTCCATGTCAATCTCTTCCTTGCCTCAGGACCTTTGCACTTGCTGTTACCTCTTCCTGGAAAACCCTTTCCCCAGATTTTTGCACACCTGGCTCCTTCGCATTGCTCAGATTTTTACTCATTCATCACCTCCTCCAACAGGCCCATCAAGGCCACTTGAGCTAAAGTAGTAACCCTTCCCCACCCCATTGTTTTTTATTCCATAACTCTGTGTTATTGAGGTGTGGCAGGATGGGTGGTGGAAACGGGAGGGGGCTTCAGAGCAGTCTAGAAGCAGGAGTGATGGGGGAGAAAATGTGGCCAGGGGCTCTGAGGAAGCAGCACCATAGCTTCCCTGCAGACCAGGGAGAGCAGGCCACACACGCATAAGTGCAGGGCCAGTGCAGGCAGGGACGGCATCCCCACACCCCTGATTCAGAGTGTTCCATGGACCCAGGGATAGGCCCTGCATTCCCTAAGGAACCCATGACTGTTTCCCTGGCACTGTTTAATCTTTTCCCTCATCGCTGGCCACAGTTCTAATGATTTATTTCTGGGCTCACACACCCAGATCCCTGCAGAGGCCAAGCAGGCCTCATAAACAACGCACACAGGTCTGGACTCGCTGCTGCTCAGCTGCAGCCTAGGGCTGCCGTGGAGGAACTTGGACCCAGAGTAGCCAGAGCTTCAGAGTTTTCTTGAGAATTCAGCATCTGAATTCGTAGGGAAAATAAATGTTGGCAACGAATTTACTATGTGGGCCAAAACTCTCTGCTTGTGGGTGGGTAGAGCCCTCCAGCTGGCAGGGTGGACTCAATTCACACTTGTCACTCAACCTTCACCGGCACCAAGTGGCAGGCCCTGGGGTACACATTTCCCATGCATGATTTCATTGCTGCCTCAGTCATTTGTGTGGTGGGAACTGTTCTGACTCCCATTTTACAGATGAGAAAACAGGCTCAGAGAGAGAATGCAGTCATCCATGCCTGGGTTCAATCTATATCTAGAACTCTTTTGCTTGCCCCCAAACTAAAGAGGTTCCAAATTCTGTGCTGAGAGTTTCTACCTGTTTTATCTCACTTCATCTTCCAATCCTGCCCTTTTCACACAGGGGGAAACCAAGGCTCAGAGAGGTTAAGTAATGTACCAGATGCTGCCCAGCTGACAAGAGCCAGGATTGGAATCCAACTCTGTTCAATGTCCTAGTTTGCAGGCTACACCCTTACTCTGTCCTGCTCCAATGTGAAGGTGCTTTGAGTAGTTCAAATGACTGCAAAATCCTTGGTGGTACTGAAGCTTTTATCTGTGAAAGCTCCCACTAAGTGTAAGTCTCTAAGAAGTGCTAAGACTACAACCCTGGGTTTCATCCAGAACCCTTGGATTGCATTTTTTGGAGGGAGTGGGATCCTCAGGAATTTTGTTCAAATGCTGACTTCTTGGCAGCTGGTTCATTTTATTTACCAACACCTGACCCTGGATTGCTGCTCCTGCTGGACCCTGGTGCAGACCAAGAAAGTTAAAGTTTGGAGGATTCCAGCAGGAATTCAGAACCTGACCCACAGCTTGGAGCTCAGAGAGGATTCCACCAACTAGCATACCTCTTCCAGTCCTCCACTCCATCATGCCTTGCTCTGTGGATGAAGGGAACTGGCATTTGATGAGGACCTACTAGGTGCCAGGCATCTTCTATGTGATATCTCAGTGTGATTCATCTACTTCCTGACTGTGTGATTTTTTTTTTTTTCTAAAAGATGAACGGTAAGGGGATCTTAACCCTTGACTTGGTGTTGTCAGCACCACGCTCAGCCAGTGAGCTAACCGGCCATCCCTATATGGAATCCGAACCCGTGGCCTTGGTGTTATCAGCACCGCACTCTCCCAAGTGAGCCACGGGCCGGCCCTCTGACTGTGTGATTCTACTCAAGTCACTTCACTTCTATGAATCTTAGCTACCTCATCTATGAAATTAAGTTAATTTTGTTAGCTAGGTCACTTTTTATTTTTGCAAGGGTCAGAAACCCAACCCAAACTGGCCTAATCAAAGAATGGGCATTAACTGGTTCATGTTACTGGAAAGTCCAGGGATAGTAGCTTCAGAAATGGCTGCATCCAGGTGCTCAAATAGTGTCATCAGAAACCTGCCTTTGTCTTTTTGGCACAGAGTCCCTCTTCATCAACTACATTCTGGAACAGATTCTTTCCAGAGGGCCAGAGATGACCCTCCAGGTTAATAACCTGTCAACTCTACAGCTCCTGATGAAACAGAGTGCCTCTTTCCCAGTAATTCCAGAAAAAGCCCCAGGATAAATGCTGGTTGGCTAGTTTCAGCTGTGCCCCACTACTAAACCAATTACTGTGGACAGGGAGATAGATTATCCTAACTGGTAAGCTGGGGTCTCATTCCTACCCCCTGGAACTGAGGAATAGGGTCAACTTCACTCAGTACATTAGAATGGAGGAGGGATGATTTCCAAAAAGATGCTAAACAGTCCAAAATCATATCCACCATGATAATACTTACCTCCTAGGTACTTGTGAGGATTTATTTTTATTTTTTATTTATTTATTTTTTTGTCCTTTTTGAGACTGGCCGCACTGCGCTCAGCCAGTGAGCGCACCGGTCATCCCTATATAGGATCCGAACCCGCGGCGGGAGCAGCTTGGCCCTATTTGTGAGGATTTAATGGGATACTATGTGGTGCCTGGCTCCTAGTACATGCTCAGCTAACATAACTCCCTAGCTCACCTTTGTCATCTCCCTCTTGAAACCCTAAATATCCCTGTGACCCAGCATGTACTGAGTTAGGCCAGCCAGAGTTCAAGTCCTAATTCTGCTGTGCAGCTCTGGGCAAGTTATCAGCTGTTCCAAGCCTCACATTCATCCTCTGAAAAATGGAGGAGACAGTAAGAAGAGCTACCTCCTGCATTGGTTGTGAGTAAATGTTTACAGACCTTGCAGGCAGTAAGTGCTCAGTAAGTGGTGGCTTCCACTCTTGCCAGCCTCTTCTCTCTGTGCCCCAGCCAAAGTGGGTTGACTGTCATTCCCAACCTCCAAGCCTTTGTACATGCAGTGGCCTCTGCCTGGAACACCTCTTGCTCCCATCCCTGCCTGCTGGAATCAGTCTCTAGTCTTCAAGCCCCAGCCCAAACGATTCTACTTCCATGAAGCCTCACCCTTTTGTGCCTTGGTTTCCCCAACTGCAAAGCAGAAATTATGAGAGTATCTACCTCTTAGGGTTGATATAAGGAGTAAATAAGATTGGTCATGTAACATAGCTGGCACAGTGATTTAGTGAGAAATCAATGAATGTTAGCCATTATTATTATATCATTGTTGTCAGACATTCAGCTGCTAATTCAAACTTGCGTTTCCCCATAGTGCCTCACACAGAATGGGTATTCAATAAGCATTATGCATTTGGGGGGTACAGTTAGAGGTCATGGCCTTTAAACCTATCCATCCATCCATCCATCCATCCATCCATCCATCCATCCATCCATCCATCCATCCATCCATCCATCCATCCATCCATCCATCCATCCATCCATCTGACCAACCAACCAACCATTCATCTGTTCTTTCATATAATGTTCTAATATTTGTTGAGTGTCAACATCACACCAGGCTCTGTGTTTGGCAGTGGGAAACCAGCCTTGCCAAATAGACCCAGTCCCTACCCTCACGGTGCTAACCTGGGTTGTGGGAATGCAGAAAATAAATGAGTGAACAAATGAATAAAGATGACTACAGATTGTGACAAATCACCAAGGAGGTAAAATGGTGTGGCAAGAACGAGTGACCAGGGAGGAGGTTCATTTGAATCAGGAGGTCAGGGACAGCCTCTCTAAGGAGAGAATGTGAGGGATAAGAAGGAGCCAGTCATAGAAAAGGAGGGGGGAAGGAGACATTGCGGGCAGAGAAGTAGCAAGTGCAAAGGTCCTGAGGCAGGAGTGAGCTCGGCATGTGGAAGAGCAGACAGATGGCCAGAGTGGCTAGAAGGGAAGGATGGGGTGGGAGAGAGCAGAGGAGGAGAGGTCAACTTGGGCCAGATCAGACAGGATCATGTAAGCTCCCAAAAGAACTTGGAGCTCATTTTGAGTGCAGCAGGAAGTCATTGGAGAGCTTTAAGGAGAGTGACAAGACTTAGTTTCTACCTTTAAAAGACTGCTAGGACAGGGGCAGTAAAAGGGCTGAGTAACACATCAAAAGGGCACTTAATCCAGTCTGGGAAAGTTGGTAAGGCTCTTCTGAGGAGGTGACATTTCTTCTGAGTCCTGAAAAATGTGAGAAGGCAAACTGTGGGGAGAGAGAGGTGGCAGGAAAAGGTCTCTCCAGGCCAGGCCCAGGAAACTGGTGCCAAGAAGGTGCCAAGGTCTCTGTTGACTTCCCTTTTAAAGCAGGAAAGTGACAGACTACTGAGGGTCCAGAGAAGGACGGAAGAGTAGGATGGAGCTGGCTAAGGACCTGGGGAACTACTCAAGTTCTGTGGGATGGAGTTGTTTTCCGAGCAATATGTTCCACGTCCATTGATAGGTAACTCTGGACAACTGGTTTCTTTTTGCCTCAGTGTTACTATCATTCAAATGGATTGGCAGTGCATGCGTAAGTAGTATACCATATACTCCATATACAGGAGTACTACTGGGCTAACCACTGCTGTGTTGATTAGGATCTATGTCTGGCTGCTTTAAGAGAGAGAGATCCAGAGAGAGAAGTGTACTTCTTCCATCAGTCCAGATGTAAATAGTCCAGGACTAGCACGGTGGCTCTACAAAGTTGTCATGGCCCCAGGCTCACTCCACCTTTCTGCACTGCTTTTCCCAGAGTTTGACATTCAGCCTCAAGCCTCTAATTGGCCACAAGAGTTTTTTTTTTTTTTTTTTTTTTTTTTTTTTTTTTTTTTTTGTTTGGCAACGGGACCACACCC
>NW_007728584.1:56883-129396 GCF_000696425.1 Galeopterus variegatus
CTCGGGCGGGAGCGCCACCGCGCTTCCCAAGCGGCGCACTTATCCAGTGCGTCACCGGGCCGGCCCGACCACAAGAGTTTTTGGCCATCACATGATCATTCCCAGCAGCAGGATAGAGAAAGATCTAGAAAGAAGAGGCAGCCTACCCTGCTTTAAAGAGATTTCTGGAAGTCCCACACAACATTTTCGCTTCCACCTTATTGACCTCCATCTAGCTGCAGGAGAGGCTGGGAAATGTGATCCTTCAGCAGAGAAGCCATGTTAGCCCGCTGAAATTCAGGAGTCTGTTCATGTGATTTTTTTTTTTGGGGGGGGGGCTGGTATGAGGATCCAAACGCATGACCTTGGTGTTATAAGGCTGTACTCTAACCGACTGAACTACCCAGCCAGCCCTGGAGTCTGCTAATGTGAAAGAGTAGAAAATGGACACTTGCAGTCTCCGGCACACATGGCTTTCCTCAAAGCGGCCCCAGGCCCATCCCTGAGCCTCAAGAATGGAGAGGATGGGAGGTGGTAGAGAGAGGCCCCTAAGAGTTGAAGCCAAATCTCAGAATTCCATGCGCAGAGTTCCTGGTGGCCTTCTTATCACTTCCCTGGGCAATTAATGCAATTATTCCATGCATTTAATGAGTCAGCCTCCCCTTCAACAATCAGACCAAAGACTTAGAGTTTTGTTGCCTTGAGTGATTTCATGCAGGCAGCTAATTATCTGAGGGGATCTTCCAGGACACAAGAATGGTTGTCCTTATTTCCCAAAGTAGATCCTTAGTGGGGATGAGGAAAGGATAGGAGGAAGACTGCCGCTAATAATATTAATAATTGTTGGGGCCGGCCCGGTGGCGCGCTGCTACAGTGCGCCGCTTGGGAGCGCAGTGGCGCTCCCGCCGAGGGTTCGGATCCCACATACAGACCGGTTCCCGCTCACTGGCTGAGCGAGGTGCGGGCGCGACACCGAGGGTTGCGATCCTGTTGCTGGTCCCGGTCCGGTACGGGTGTGACACTGAGGGTTGCGATCCGTTGCCGGACACGAAAAAAGACAAAAAGGAAAAAAAAATAATAATAATAATATTAATAATTGCAGTGTGTTCTGTGTTTAGCGCATGTGGTCTGAAGACCCTCCAACATCTGCCCCCATTACCTCCTTCCTCTTACTCTCCCCTTCACTCCCCCTACTTCAGCCACACTTGCCAAGGACGTTCCTACCTCATGGCCTTTGCACTTGCTGTTCCCTCTGTCCGGAATGCTTTTCCCACTGATGTTCACATGGCCAGCTCCTCCTTATCATTCAGGTCTCAGCTCAAATGTCACCTACGCTGAGAAGCCCCACCTAAAGTAAACCATCATATAGTCATCTCTTTCCCACTGACCTGCAACATTTTTTCATAGCAGTTATTGTAACCCACAATTACCCTGTTGACTTGTTACTGTTCACCGTGTGTCCCTTCCCTCTACAAGACGGTCAGCTCCCTGCAAACTGGGATTTTCGCCTGAATTATTCACTGCTGTATCCTCAGGGTCTGAAAGAGCACCTGGCAATCACTGAAAGAAAGAATGAATGAATGAAGTAAATCTTTATAAAAACCTGACCATGTAGGTGTTATTATTCCCTTTTTACAGATGAGGAAACTAAGGCTCAGAGCGATGAAGTTTCCTGCATAAATTCAAACAGCCAGTAAATGGCAGGGGCAAGATTTGAACCCAGGTCTTGCTGATCTCACACTGCTATGTGACCTCTCTCCAATGAATAATAACAATAATTCATTGTAACAGCTCCCACCATTAGAAAGGTCTTCCTTATGTCGACGTGAAGTCTTCCTCTCAGTTTTAAAATAAACGGGCGGCTAACATTCGTTGAGCCCTTACTGTGTTCCAGGCACCATGTGCACTATCTCATTGAATTCTCACATGACCACCCAGTAAGGTAGGAACCCTGGTGATCCCCATTGCATAGATGAAGAAATTGAGGCTCAGAGACTTGTCCGAGGCCTCACAGCTGGAAAATTGAGAAACTGGGATTAAAATGCAGGTCTAGATCCTTCACCAGCACTTTCCAGTGCCTCCCTCCCACTGGATCTAGCTCATTCATTCATTTAAAAATTTCATTCATTCTCTTTTCTTCCTGTGTTTGGTGAATATATGGAGACAGGGTTCATTGTAATGGAGAGTGGATGAAATTCCTGCTACAGTCTTCCTGATCATTTCAACTCTTTTTTGGACAACTTCTTGTCAGACCTGGAGAGCTCATTGTTGTTTTTAACCTCGTGTTGTCGCTCAAAGGGCTTGTTCCATGGGAAAAGCATCAGCTCAGCCACTGTCTTGATGTTCACCTGGGCTGGCATTACTGAAACTGCCTCCAAACCTTTGGCGTCTTTGCAGGGATCTTTGTGAGCTGTTTGTCTTTGTCCGAGAGGACTGATTTGGTTCAAAGCAGAGAATAGAATCTGCAATCCGACTCAACCAAATGAATTAGTCAGAATGTGCTAGCTTATGCTACAGTAAAGAACAAACCCACAATCTCTTGACTTTAACCACCAAAGTTTACCCACTCATAAATGCCTTAGCCCATAAGTGGCCTATGTCACCTCCATGCAGAGCCCATGGGCCAGAACTAGTGGCACAGCTCTGCCTGACTTCCTGGTGCCCAGGAAGAAGATGAGAATCAGGTATGAGTGAGTGCTAGAAGTCTGTCCCACACCAGGCATACATACAGCACATTATTGCAATCAAAGATGTGAGGGTTTGCTTGCCAACCCCACCGAACTGAGGCCCCCCATCTTTGCTTGGGGCACTTCTCTTTCTCCCATGGCTGTCTGGCATCTCGGGTGAAGAGGACGCTAATGTTGATTCATGAACTAACCATAAGTAAAACTTGATTTCTATTTTTTTATATAAACAGTAGAAATGCCAGTAATTTCTTTCTGTACCACACTGCATCACACCATGCACCCACCATCTCCTTATGTTGTGAAGCATTTTATAGGTTTCAAAGCACTTAGTGCACCCCCATGAGGTAGGCAGAGTGTAGATTGTGGAATTCACTGTCACGGGAGAGCGTGATGTGTGTCACTTCTGGACTTAGGCATTTCAGAGCAAGTGTGAGTTGTCCCTGCCATTCCTTCCCCTGTCTTTGCAAGAGCCGAGGCCACATATGGAGATGGTAGGGCCACTGGATCCCTGAGTCACCACTTGGAAAGAAACTATGCTGGAGACCCCCCAGACTCTCACTGGATATTCCATGAGAAAGACTGGAGATGTGAACCCACTTGCCTATGGATGCCCACCCAGAAATGGAAAGTAGGTGTACTGACTACCTGTGTGTCTCTTTAACCTCAGTATGAATCTCCAGTGAGACCAAACTGCTATATGAGAAAGATCTATTGTTAAGCCACCCAAATGCCTCTTTCTAAATGTATATTGGACATTAACCAGCAAATGTGGCTGTTTCAACAAAGACCACTCACAGACTCATCATTCTGACATTAGCCAGAGTGGCACCCAATCCCAGCATCTCTCCAGATTCACATAATTAGCTTCCATTAGCAACCCTGACACCATGGCCAAGCTCTTAGAGACTATCCTCCCCACTCCCCATCCCACCAGACTCAGGGGACAAGGGCACTGGTTTGTGGCTCAGCAGAACCTATGGATACTGTCCTTGTCTAACATTTCCTGTGCTCCTTATTCCTTATTCAATACACTGCTCTCTGCAGCAGGGATGGACCAATGCCACTCATCACTGTTAAGACTGACAGTGCCTCCTTCAGCTAATCAGGTCCTCAGCAAGTAGAGGGGATTGGCAGTCACCGAGGCAGGAAGGACATTGTCCCATGTTTCTCCCCTTCAGAGAAAAGCCTCCCAACCACCTCCTTCCCCTGGATCAAGTCTCTCCTTCTCCCCCACCAGAGGCCATTGTCCTCAGGTGGGCAGGAGGTTGTGATGTCACCAGCTCCCAGAATTCCTGCCTTTGGCAGGGCTCATGAGAACTTGGCTGGCTTGTTAGGAAGAGGTTGCCCAGCCCAGGCCTTGTTGGAAGAGTACAGTTACCTTGGGGAGATGGTTCAAGTCAGGGCATAAGTCAAAAAATCACAAACAAAACAAAACAAAACTGTAAGTCAGACCCCAGGATGCTAGGATAAGAAAGGTCCCAGGTGTTCAAACCAAACAAACATACAACAACAACAACAAAAAGTGGAGGGCTTCTGAGTGTAGTAGACATGGGTTTAAACTCTGCCTCTGCTACTTCTGAATTGTCACCTTGGATGTCTACTCTCTAAGCCTCAGTTTCCCCAATTGTAAAATGGAGGGAGGCACAGCACAACCTGTAGGATCATTATCAGGATGAAATGAGATCCTTCTTCCCATAAATACATATTGAGCACCTACTGTGTGCTCTGAGGATCTGAGATTGAGAAAAATCAGATGCCCTCAAGTTGCTTATAGTCTATGGAAGTGGACATTACTGCAAAATTGCGACTTGGACAAAGTTATGAAGAGAAGGACATGGCCCTGTGAGAGGCTGTGAGTGGGGATTTGACATGGTCAGGAAGGTCAGGGGTGACTTCCCTAAGGAGGAATACTTGAGCTAATATCAGAAGGATGAGTCGAAGCTAACCAGGCAGAGTGGAGGGAAAAGCATTCCAGGCAGAAGGAACAGCAAGGGCAAAGGTCCTGTGGCAAGAAGGATCATGGAGACTAGGAGGGACAAAAGAAGGTTAATGTGCCTGAGGTGAGAGGGCAGAGGGGAGCGTGGAACAAGATGAGGTTGGAGAGTTAGGCAGGGTATAGAGTAAGCTTTTGTAACAATGAGACCCCAAAATACATTGGCTTAAACAAGACAGATGTTAAGAGATAGACCGGGAGTTGGCAAACGTTTTCTACAAAGGGCCAGTATGATGCTGTGATTAGCTTCCATCTCAGATCCAACATCGTTGCTCCAGCTTTCCCCCTCACATCTAGCCAGCAAAAAGGAGGAAAAGGAGAGGAGACCTGCATCACTTCTGCTCATCTTCCACTGGCCAAACTTAATCACATGGCCACATTTAACTGCAAGGGGTGCTGGGAAATGTAGTCTTTGTTCTGGGTAGCCCTGTATCCAGCTCTATAACAATGAGCAATGGAAGAAGGGATGAATAGACATTGGGGACATCTAATGGTCTTTGCCATAGTGGGCCAGAGTGGCTTTGGGGAGACCAGAAAGTGTCTGTTTGCAGTAGTCCTGATGGGAATTGCTGACAGCTTGTGGCAGGCTGTGGCTGTGCAGGTGGAAAGAATGGAACTGATCCAGAAATGTCTGTGAGCTAGAATTGACCAGACTTAGCAACAGATTGGACATGTGAGCAAAGGATGGGTGGGTTGTGGCAAGCCGAGCATGACCCCTGTGTTCCTGGCTTGTGCAATCAGATGCAGATCTTGCCTGGAAAGTTCTTCACACATGGTAGCAGGTCAGTAAGCGGTGGCTGTCTTAATTATCGCATCAGGTGGGTCCAGGACTGCAAACCCCACTGCGTACAGAGACCTGACACATAAGGAAAGGAGTGAGGGGCCTGTGGCAAACTGGGGACCTGTGCCGGGTATAAAGGGGCGGCTTCTCCTTAGTGCGAGCCAGTGCTTGCCACTAGGAATGCAGATTGGATGAACACAGAGCAATCAATCTCCCAAGGGAATCTGAAAGTCTGGATTTTTATGTGAAATCTTCCATTTTTGAAACTTGGGCAACTAAGTAAAAATAGCTTTTTTAGTGCCAAGGCCTCTGGGTAATAATGGCTTGCATGCCCTCAGCAGTGCCCCTGCACCCCCTTTCCACTTTTGGGACTGTTCCCTTCCTATAGAGAAGACCTCTGCCTTCATCCCTTGTTGTTCAAGCAACATGACCCCTGGATTCCTGTCCCTTTATGCCCACCCATGAGCGCCCCCTGCAGGCTCCTGTCTCCAATTCCTCACCAACCTCCCACCAGTGGCCCCATCTGTAGGAGAGGAGGGCAAACCACCAGCCTGCTCCCAATCCCCTTAATCGGATCTGCACCAGTGACCCTTCTAATTAAAACTACCCAGCTTTAATCCCCCCTTAAAGCTGGGGGAAGCGGAAGGACCATAAAAGGAGCAAAGGTTTGATGTTCCAGAAGCTGTCTCTTCCTATCCTCCTACGTCCTTGAAACCATCTTGGGGAGTACCGCAGACCTGAGATCGAGTTCCAGATCCACTGCGTACAAGTTGTATGACCCTGGAAATGTCACTGCATCCTCTGAGCCTCCATTTCATTCCTTTGCTTGTTCGTTCATTTATCAGCTATTTCGGAAGCACCTACTCTGTGCCAGGCCCCATTTCAGCAGTTGGGGACACAGCAGTGAATAAGACAGACCCAGCCTAGGCCTTCATGGAACTGACACTTTACTGTGGGACAAAGAGGAGAAAAGAACTCCAGCTCAACCAGACTAGTGCTGTGATGGGAGGTGTTCGGGGGCTGTGGGAGCCCAGAAGACAGATGTACCCAACCCAGACCTGGGGGTCAGAGAGGACTCACTGGAGCAAGTGGCCCCTAAGCTGAGGCCTGAATGGGCAATAGGAACCAACCAGGAGAAGTGAGTTGGGGGTGAGGGGAAGGGCACTCCAGGCAGAGGGAACATTATGGGCAAAGATCTGGAAGCGTGAGCAACCATGGTGGTAGTACAGCTTGGGAACCGTAAGTGGTTTCGTCAGGATTCAGTATGGAGTATGCAATGGGAAGTAGGGGAAATGGTCTGGAGAGAGGAGAAAGCTGGTCTTAATATAAAATCCAAATCTCTTACCGTGCCTTATCAGGCCCTCCTGCCTCTCTGACCTCATCTCCCAATCCCTGTCTCGCTCATGCTGCCCAGGCCACACTGAGCTTCTCTCTGTTGCTTGATATGACACGCTCATTCCCACCTCAGGGCCTTTGCACATGCTATGACTTCTGCCTGGAATGCTCAGATCTTCAGATGACACACATTCCTTCTCATCATCAAATCTCAGCAACCAGGGCACCTCCTGAGAGAGGCCTGCTCTGACCAACCACCTTCATGTGGACATCCCCACTGCTTCTGTCCTGTTCCCCCTGGTTTGTTTTTCTCAGCAACATGTGTACATGATACATCTGACATCATCTTGCTTTACTGGTTTATGTTTTGGGGCTTTTTTTGTGCCTCTCCCTACCAGCTTCATGAAGCCTCGGAAATTATCTCCCTTATTCATGCTACATCCCCAGCAACTAGCATAACAGTAAGTGCTCAATAAACACATGCCACCTAAATGCAGGGGAATTGGGACTTTATCCTAGAGCGTAGGGAATTATTGCAGGGTTTACAGCAGGGCTGTGCTCACTCAGATTTCTGCTTCTCTCCTGTGACCTGTCGATGCAGTAGTAGGGATCAAAAACAATCAGCTGCCCTCTATGGAAAGCAACTTTTTATGTAACTCTATTGAGGTTTATTTTATATATCATATAATTCACCCATTTCCAGTGTACAATTCAATGATTTTTAGTAAATTTACCAAGTTGTGCAGCCATCACCCTAAATCAGTTTTAGAACATTTTCATCCCAATGAAATCCCTCATCCCATTAAATGTTAATCCCTATCCCCACCCTGGCAACCACTAAGCTACTTTCTGTCCCTATAGATGTGCCTTATCTGGACATTTCATGTAAATGGAATCACATAATATGAGGCTTTTTGTGTCCGGATTCTTTCACTTAGCATACTGTTTTCGAGGTTCATCAGTGTTGCAGCATATATTGGTACTTCATTCCTTTTTATGGATGAAAAATATTCCACTGTATGGATACAGCACATTTTGTTTATCCATTCATCAGTTGATGGACATTGGGTTGTTTCCACTTTTTGGTTGTTATGGATACTGCTGCTATGAATACGCGTGCGTATGAAAAGCAATTTGCAAGCCCTAAACACTAGGTTCAGCTCCCAGTTTGTCAAAGCTTCTGGTGCTACTGTATGGTTTTGATGGCGATGGGATGTGTGACCAGGGGAGAGTCCCTTCCCTTCTCTGCTTGGGTCTCCCCATCATTCCAGAGAGAAGCTTGAGCCCTTTTCTGTGCAAACACTCTGGCCTCGCCCACATTCCTGGAGGATCAGAGTGCAAAGGAATGATAAGGAGCCTGTGGGCATCCCTGTGTCCAGCTGCCAGAGCCAACAATTAGGATAAGGAGGGCCTGGTCTTGAATTCCACCCTAGGGACCCCACCTGCCAATTTCTTCTCCTGGAGGACCAAAGCCCCATCTCCCACTCGATACAGACAGACAGACTCCAGGATTCAGAACCTCCTCACAGGGAGGGAATTTGGGTACAGCCTCTCAGTCCCTGGTGCTGGCTCCGGCCTCTGCTTCCCAGGTCCCAGGAGTCCTGCCCAAACCCTATTGGGCTCAGATCCCAGGAAAGCAGAGGTCTTGTTGGGGCCCGAGCTGGGGCCAGGAGGACTCTAGTGGTGGCTGGTCTCCCACTCCTGGGGCCCATCCCAGAGACCAGATCAACACTGTCCATCTGGGTTCAAGAGTTGTTTAGAAGATGCCACCTGCCTTAGCCAGTCACTGGGGGTCCACAGACCTAGTCCTGGCCTTTCATAAGCAACCAGTCCAGGGGTTGGAGGTGGGGTTGACAATAAATTTTCTGAATAATAATTTAATAACAATATATATTAAGTGACTGGTATGTGGTAATTGCTCAATTACTTTCATCTTCCTTTAGAAAAGGAAATGGAGGCTCAGAGAGGGGAAGTGACTTGTCCCAGGCCACACAGCTGGGGAATAATAACCCTGGGACTCAAACCCAAGTCCAAAACCAGCTTATAAATAGATGTAAAGCTGTGGAGTAATAAATACAATAAAAGATAAGAGTTGCTGTGCCACAAACTGATCTAAGGAACTTATGAACTCACTGAATTCTCATTGCAGTGATCCCCCCCCCCTTATAGATGGGGAAACTGAGGCACAGAGGGCTTAACTCAAATTTGGAAGTTCCCCAGACAGCGAGTATGGCCCTTACTCAAAGGGCTCAATGGGTCTGGAAGAGAAAAAAATATCGTAGGCGGGGCCAGGAAGGGTGGGGCAGGGGAGACCCCCAAGCTGTGCACAGGCTATTTGATGCATACACAAGTAGGGGCCTGGTGCACTCTGACCCTCCCAACCCAGCCTTGGTCAGCAGGCACCCCACCCCACCCCAGGATCCAGTGGGGGCTCTGCCTCCTCTTTTCTCCTTTCCTTTCCTCAAGCTGAAGGAAAAGGAGAGGGAGGGCATGTTCTCAGGTACAAAGGGGGCGCCCGCCTTAGAATAACAGGCCCCAAGGACAATAGCTGGGTGCATAATTCATTTGTCTGTCGGCAGAACATCAATTATGTGGGCCTTCTCTGGAGTTGTCTGGGGGTTAGAAACTGGAGCAGGCTTTCCCTGCCAGCCTCTGGGGAAAACAGGACCTCCCAACTCTTAAAGGAACAGACTCCCCAGGAATCTGCTCTTTCTCATGTGGGTGCCCTACTCCATGAGTCAGAGAGTGGAGCAGCTCCCCACAGAGTTCAGTCTAAGGCCCCCCGGCTGTCCTGAAAGATCCAATCCTCTCTGTGTCCCCTACTCCACAACTTGTGAGGGGCTGACTGTTATACACCAGGGTTTCTCAACCTCAGGGTTCTATTGACATTTTGGGCTGGATCACTCTTTGCTTTGGGGGGGCCTGTGCTGTGTAGGATGTTTACCAGCATCCCTGACCTCTACCCACTAGATGCCAGTAGCACCCCTCCCCCTGGCTGTGACAACCAAAATTTCTGCAAAAATTGCCAAGTGTCTCCCAGGGCTCAAAATCATCTCCATTTAAGAACCATTGACAGATCCTCATTTTACAAATAAGGAAACTGAGGCAAAGTTTCAATGTCCAAGACCAGTCAACCAATAAATGGCAGAGCTGGGATTCCACCCCCAGGGCCACACTCCTAACCTCGACACAAAAGTTCCAAAAAGTGTGCCGCCAAAATGTTTTATTCCAATAATCCCATACTTAACCTTGATGAATATTTAATACATACATTCCTAGCATGAAAAATCAGCAGTTTTGCTTATTATTTCTTAGGATAAGGCTAAAATAAAACAAATAAGATGAGATCGTTTTTGTTTTCTGTTTTTACCATTAAGGAAAGGGTAGTACAAGTAGCAGAAGAATACAAACAGAATGATGTCAAGACCGAGCAAAACAAAATGACAATTTGTTTATGGACGCATCCATTTGCATTGAAAACTATACAGTTAAACAAAGGGATGAGAAAAAATAATCTGCACAGAGGTTATCTCTGGGGTGGGGAAGGAAATATCAGTGTTATTGCCACATGCTCTGCTTTTTCACTTGGGTGGTGGGTTCGTGGGTGTTCATTTGATTACGGTTCATAAATTATACATAAATTAGGCCTGCTTTTGTATGTCTCAAATATTTCATTTTATAAACTGATTACAGAATTTTTCTTTTTCAGTGAGAGCAAATCAAGAAATTAAACTTTAAATCTATTTTTTTGAAACACAAGTTGTGTCGGATGTGACTATAGCAAAAAAAAAAAAAAATCAAGAAGTTGGTAGAACAACTGAGATTGGGGAGACGCTACATCACGCAGCGCTCCTTTTTCTTCTGAGCTGGCCCATGAAGGCTCCTTCCCTCTGCCTCTTCTCTTCATTCTCTGGCTTTTCCAGAAGGTTCCACTTTCTCTGATTTTTTTATGGCTTCTCTGTCCCTGTACAACTTGGGAGACACTGGCTTGGGGCTTGTGCTTATCATAAAGCTGATTCAAGCCTCGATTACTTGACCATTTAATTCAAGACCTCACCCTCCTATAACCTGCTCACCCCCAGGATCTCTGAGCTCTAATTCTCAAAGGTGGGTTGGCTGAGCCCAGTATAGATTGGCTCAGTCTGGATATTCTGTTCACCCCTAGGCCGCTCACATCAGCGGTGGCTAGGATAGAATGGTACAAGCATCATGACCAGGCCTGCCCCTTCAGCAGGGGCAGGGAAGGGCAAATCTCTAAATAGAAGAAAGATGCATGGAGGCCTGATGGGTTTAGGAGGCTAGATTTTTGTCCTGAGGCATCCTGAAGATTGATTATGCAGAGGAGTAATGCAAATTTGTATTTCATGAAGATGACCCTCAGAGCAATTTATCACATCCACTTGCATTTCTGCATAGTCTGAAGACTGGCCTAGATTCCATTCATTCCAACAAACATCCATTGCATCCACTGAGCCCTTTCTCTGAGCCAAGCCCTCTTTTTGATCCAGGGGACTCAAAGGTAGTTAAGCTAAGGTCCTTAGCTCCAAAAAGTTCATAGTTCGAATCAGGAGTTAATAACATGGGCCCAGGATGTCTGTGCCTCCCTGGAAATTACCTGCAAAATCTTGTGTGTCTGGGCAGTTTTCTATCAAAAGTGTCCTTAGTTTCATCTGATTTTTAACACAGCCTGAAGAGCTCATGCTCTAGGGTCAGACAGACCTAGCTCTGCCACTTTTAAGCTGTGTAAGCCAAGCTTCCTCATCTGTTCATGGAACTAATGCTACTTAATGGGGTTGTTGTAAGAATGAGATAAAATATCTCATGGAAAGTGCCTAGCACACAACCAACACTCAATAAGGGGCAACTATTGTTATCACAGGTATCATCATCATGAAAGTAGTACCCCGCCCCATTATAATTATGAACCACTGGTCTAGATCATGAGTCAGCAAACTATGGCCTGCAGATCAAATTCAGTTCACTGCCTGTTTTTGTAAAGAAAGTTTTATTGAAACACAGCTATGCCCATTCATTTATGTATTATCCAAAGCTGCTTTCATGCTATACCTGCAGAGTTAGATACAGTAGTACCCTCTTATCCACAAGGATGACGTTCCAAGACCCCAGTGGATGACTGGATAGTACCAAACCCTACATATACTATGTTTTTTCCACCTGATAATCAAGAAGGCTACTAAGTGACTAACAGGCAGGTAGTGGATAGAGCATGGATACATTGGATAAAGGGATGATTCCTATCCCAGGTAGGACAGAGCAGGATATTGCAAGATTTCATGATGCTACTCAGAATAGCATGTAACCCAAAACTTATGAATGGTTTATTTCTGAAATTTTCCATTTAATATTTTCAAACCATGGTTTACATCAGGTACCTGAAACCATGGAAAGTGAAAATATTTACTATCTGGCCCTTTATAGAAAAAGTTTGGCCCCCTCTGGGCTTGCTGATTAGCTTTAAATCATTTTAATTCTCTGGGCCTCAGATTCTACACCTGTACAATAAGTAGATTTGAATAAATTATCTTTTTAGTTCAAACATTCAGTCATTAAGGGACTCGTGAGATGTGAAAATGCTCTTGAACATTGAGGACTGCCATGCAGACCCAGGGTGCTATGATGATCATCCCGTTGGTGGTTGATAACTAAATTCCACTCTCTTCTCCTCGCAGATCCTTGCCATAATTTCCATCATGTTCATCGTCCTCTCCACCATTGCCCTGTCCCTCAACACGCTGCCCGAGCTGCAGAGCCTCGATGAGTTCGGCCAGAGCACAGACAATCCCCAGCTGGCCCACGTGGAGGCTGTGTGCATTGCATGGTTCACCATGGAGTACCTGCTGCGCTTCCTCTCCTCACCCAAGAAGTGGAAGTTCTTCAAGGGCCCACTCAATGCCATTGACTTGTTGGCCATCCTGCCGTACTATGTCACCATTTTCCTCACCGAATCCAACAAGAGCGTGCTGCAGTTCCAGAACGTCCGCCGCGTGGTCCAGATCTTCCGCATCATGCGTATTCTCCGCATCCTTAAGCTTGCCCGCCACTCCACCGGCCTCCAGTCCTTGGGCTTTACTCTGCGGAGGAGCTACAATGAGTTGGGCTTGCTCATCCTCTTTCTCGCCATGGGCATCATGATCTTCTCTAGCCTTGTCTTCTTTGCTGAGAAGGATGAGGAAGACACCAAGTTCAAAAGCATCCCAGCCTCTTTCTGGTGGGCCACCATCACCATGACGACTGTTGGGTATGGAGACATCTACCCTAAGACTCTCCTGGGGAAAATTGTGGGGGGGCTCTGCTGCATTGCAGGGGTCCTGGTGATTGCTCTTCCCATTCCCATCATTGTCAATAACTTCTCTGAGTTCTACAAGGAGCAGAAGAGGCAGGAGAAAGCAATCAAGAGGAGAGAGGCTTTGGAGAGAGCCAAGAGGAATGGCAGCATCGTATCCATGAACATGAAGGATGCTTTTGCCCGGAGCATTGAGATGATGGACATTGTGGTTGAGAAAAATGGGGAGAATATGGGTAAGAAGGATAAAGTGCAAGATAACCACATGTCTCCCAACAAATGGAAATGGACAAAGAGGACACTGTCTGAAACCAGCTCAAGTAAGTCCTTTGAAACCAAGGAGCAGGGATCCCCTGAGAAGGCCAGATCATCTTCTAGTCCTCAGCACCTGAACGTCCAGCAGTTGGAAGACATGTACAATAAGATGGCCAAGACCCAATCCCAACCCATCCTCAATACCAAGGAGTCAGCAGCACAGAGCAAACCAAAGGAAGAACTTGAAATGGAGAGTATCCCCAGCCCCATAGCCCCTCTGCCCACTCGCACAGAAGGGGTCATTGACATGCGAAGTATGTCGAGCATTGATAGCTTCATTAGCTGTGCCACAGACTTCCCGGAAGCCACCAGATTCTCCCACAGCCCTTTGGCATCACTCTCCAGCAAGACTGGGGGCAGCATAGCCCCAGACATGGGCTGGCGGGGAGCTCTGGGTGCCAGTGGTGGTAGAATTGTGGAGGCCAACCCCACCTCCAATACTAGCCATCACTCTAGTTTCATCATCGAGAGCCCCAAGAGTTCCATGAAGACCAACAACCCCTTGAAGCTTCGAGCACTTAAAGTCAACTTCATGGAGGGCCATCCCAGTCCACTACTCCCTGTTCTGGGGATGTACCATGACCCTCTTAGGAACCGGGGGGGTGCTGCAGCTGCTGTTGCTGGACTGGAGTGTGCCACACTCTTAGACAAGCCTGTGCTGAGCCCCGAGTCCTCCATCTACACCACAGCAAGTGCTAGGACACCCCCCCGGTCGCCCGAGAAACACACGGCAATAGCATTCAACTTCGAGGCAGGTATCCACCAGTACATTGATGCAGACACAGATGATGAGGGGCAGCTGCTCTACAGTGTGGACTCCAGCCCTCCCAAAAGTCTCCCCGGGAGCACCAGTCCCAAGTTCAGTGTCGGGACAAGATCAGAGAAGAACCACTTTGAAAGCTCCCCCTTACCCACCTCCCCTAAGTTCTTAAGGCAGAACTGTATTTATTCTACAGAAGCATTGACTGTAAAGGGTCCCAGTGGTCAGGAAAAGTGCAAACTTGAGAACCACATCTCCCCCGATGTCCGTGTATTACCAGGGGGAGGAGGCCCTGGAAGTGCGCGGGATCAGAGCCTCTGAACTACCCTGCCACGGAGGAGAGACTTGTGGGTGAGGTCCAAAGAGGAGGGCTGTTCGGCTTTCCTGCCACAGAGCTTTTCTGCATGAACTCTAAAACAGAAAGGCCCTGAAAAGCCCCCAGAAAGAGGAGAGACTCCAGAGAAGGCTCCTTAAGACCTTGAGAGCCACAACCAGCATGAAGTTGGCCAAGCCATGGGGTACAGCAGCTCCTTGTAACGACTCTGTTGCCCTCTCTGGGAGATGACATGAGCAGAACTCATAGCCACCACTACCATCATTCTAGACCTAACCCAGGCCACCTACTCCCCATTCTTCTCTCATGGCTTTCCATCACAGCCTCTGAGGGCAACATCTCCATCCCTCCCGGCTTCAGCTAGAGAAGGATTCTACAATAAGTGGCTGACGTTGAAAGAATGGGCTGACCAATTTGGTATTGGGGGTTGCCCAGCCACCTCTGGGAACACTGGTCCATCACCTCCTGGATGGATCCCACTCTTAGAAGGCTACAGGGAATGCTTGTGTCATGGGGAAATCTCTGCGCCATAAGCCACGATCCCAGCGCAAAACCCTTACTCATATGTCTTCACTGACTTCCGTATTCCGTAGTACCTGAGATTTTATTTTGAGATATCATCAGGGTGAGTTGTACCACTTGTACTCAATTCTAATTGCCCCCTGGCAATCTGGGAAGGGTTCAGAAGGCGGGCGCTCAGCCAACAGTATGAACTTGGAGCATCGCTTTAGGGTTGTAGGAGGAAAACGCTTCCTGTACATCACTAGTGTAGACTCAAAAGATATGCAAGTGTCACATATGCAAAAGAAATAGTTCATTCAAAAAGACTGTGTGTTACTGAAGAACAGCATAAACATCTGATTTTTTTTACCTGCAAGAGTGAAAGGAAAAAAAAAACACCCCTAATTGAAATGCCCACTTCAGACTTTTGAATACTTCCTGCTGCAACAGGGAAAACACCTACTATAATAGAAATTCTTTTTTGTTTCCTGTGGTATTCAAGCTAAAAAAAAAAAAAAGTTAAAATAAAAAGCACTTTATGTTTTTCAAAAATAGGTTCTACCAGGGACAGTGTCAACATCTTGCACTTTAAAACAAGCACTTTTCCCGTGGGCCAACTTGTTGGGACTGTAGTTGGGTTGTTGCTACATGCCTGTTTCCGGCCACGGTGGGCGATACCGTGCTGGTATCTCTGTCTGCCATATCGAAGTCTGTGGGCTCCTTCCCTGCCCCTCTGAAGCTTCCCCTTAACCCTCATGGGTCAGGAAGTCCTGTGTACAGGAGACATGCACATCTCAGAAGGATGCAGTGAGGGTTGGGCATTGGGTGTTTTACTCTGTTCTCTTTCCTGTCAACCAGCCATTGGTGTGTTTTCAGTGTCACTGTCTGTACTAAAAGCTCAGCTCTCCTTCCTGCAGCTATCAATGCAGCCAGTACAGACAAAAGCAATAAGTATTTGTGTGCATCCTGAGCAGTTCTGGTGTACTTCTTGGTGTTGGTCTTCCTGTCTTAGTTTGATGGCCTGGCGTTGTCCTGCCTACTTGTAGTCCAATGGCATGGTGTTATTGGCCATTCCTCAGTCTGGTGACATTGGGTTGAACCACTGATTAATACAATGCTATGGTGTTGGCTCATCTGTCAGTAAAGATAACATGTTATTGGTCTGCCTATCTGCAGTACAATGGAACAATGTTGTTCTCTTAATATAATGTGGATGGATGATGTCCTAAGTACAATAGTGTAGGTATGCCTATCCTCAATACAAGGACAGGCACATGTCTTCCTGATGGAACAAAGACATGGTGTTGGTTTGCCTGTCCTTAATATAATCTGTTGCTGGTCTGCCTATTCGTATAATGGCATGATCCACCTGTGAGTACACAAATATTATGGAGTTGTTCTGCCCACCCTTTGTACAAGGGCATGAGGTTGGGCCACCTGTCACAGGTATGACAACATGGGGTCATCCCACCACCCTTAAAAATGGGTGTTCTCTGCTGTATATGAACCCAGTTTATACCACTTCTCAGCATCTCTGGAGACTGTGAATCACCCCAGGAGGTTGCAGTCCAGTTCTTTGCTGTAAAAACCAAGAAAATGAGAACTTGACTCTTCCTAGATATCTTCGGAGTAGTCACACAACAAGTGCAAAGGCATTTAGGGGCAGGGAGAGTGTGAGGTCACCTGTGCTAGCTGGCACACCAGAGAGGAAGGAGCAGCGCCTCCAAAACTCTTCACCCAGCACACAGTCCGGGCTGGGGGCCTCTTGAGGAATGACTGTGGAACGTTCTCTGCCAGCCATCTTCTGCGTCTCTTCTTTGTTCTCATCACCATTTATGTCCACCATCAGCACAAATGTGACAATTCAGGGAAAACAAACAAATGCTTTTTGATAAAAGTAAATAGTGGTGATTTCCAATTCAGATATTTTTAGAGCTGATGCTGTCTGTAAAAAATATTAATGATAATTATAATAATATAGTCTATTTTACATATCAGGAAAGTGAAGATGTTTAAATATAGCCATATATAGCGAGAAGGAACTTACCACCCCTTCTTCAAATCAAGGTATTTCACCTGTTGGTTGAAGCAGATGAGAAGTGTACAGATTGGAAACAATTTCTTTTTTTTTTTTTTTTAACTAATAACCAATTGGTGCAACTCTCCTTGTAACCAAAGGCCCTTTCTGCCTTGTGTGGTCACGTAGGACCTGGCCCTTCCTTCCTCGTGTATTTTGTGTGACCTTCAAGTAGCATTTTATTGAGTCACTTTTGAAGGATGAATTCAGAAGTATCTTAAGAACCTACCTTTTCAGGCTTCATAGCCAGAGTCCTATAGAGTTCTTATAGAAACAGAATCATTGAAATTCAGCATATACTATGCTTAGAAAGTATTCCGTTTTGGTTTGGTTTTTTTTTTTCTTTTACTTGTGTGCATGTATTGTGACAATATAGCTTTTACCCTGTGCTCAATTCAAAATAGAGTATTGTAAGTTTTCCCAGCACCCCCACTCTCCAAAAAGGAATATCCCCAGATTTTTAATAGGTACACTTAACCCATACCTATGTACACGTATGTACACGCACTGGGAAATCTTTCTAAGAGTCTCCACTGAGAAGCTACGCTTGATAGATGGGTGTCGAAAGAAAAGAGGAAAGCAATGGTTTGGAGGCAAATATTGCTTTAACTGGTCCGTTTCCCACCCATTCCTGAACCACTGAGAGTTGAAAGAAACAAGTCAACCCAGACAAACAAAACTAGAGGCTGGAGGCAGATGGATGTCTGGTCCTTTTGGCGAATTCAGTGAAACTGGTCAAGAACCCAGCTGAACTTGAGTTCCAACTTCCACCATTATATGAAAGGGCTAGGGACCGGGTAGCTGTGTGTCCCCGTCACCCGAGGAGAGTCTGCGACCAGCAGTGAGCCAGGTGGGCAAGCTTTGGAGGAGACGGTTTTTTCATCTTTTTATCTTTGGGTAAAAGAAAACAACAGGACTTTGGTGCAGTCGATTTCTCAGTGCCTTCTTTAGGAATTCTATCTTAAGCACACTTTAAGGGGAAAGAAGAGAGAACATTTGTTCCCATGAAGCCCCTTTCTCTGAAAGGATTGGGGATCAAGAAGGAAGAAGCAGAGGAAGAAGAGGATACAGCAAAATCCTGAGGAGGCTATTTCCTTTCAACCTGCCCGGCTCGCCCCTGAGAATTGCTGGTGATACAAACTTTTTCAAACCTACTACCAACTTCTCCTCTACCATGTCTCGGTAACTGTAGCCTCATCTCTGCCCTTTCTCCTAATAAGATCCATGTTTCTAAGGAGAAAAACAAAACAGTATTCTCTTCTGTAAAACTGTAATGTATTGTGGATATTTGTAACTATTGTATATTTCTGTCTTGCTCCAGTCATGGCTGGAGTATCTAGTCCAGGAACAAGGGGATATTTAAAATTCACCACGGACAAGGGTCACTTAAGCCAGGTCTCTCTATCTCTCCTTTCCTTATATTTCTCTGCCAACTAGTCTCAAGTAACATAACCCCAGGCTTTTGAGCCTCAAATCAAGTAACTTTGAATGAAAGGAAGGCATGGCGTAAAGGCCCCAGGACGTGCTCCTTTGGGAAAGGAACTTTTCTGTAGCTATGAAGTTGGCAGGAGGAAGAAGGGGGCTCTTCTGGGTCCTCCCAGCAGGACAATGGAAAGCATGCTGCCCTGAGCTGACATTTCCTTGCCTATCACTGCTTATATGACAGCATCCAAATGCTTTCAGTCACTCAGCCAGGGTGACCCAAACCAGCCTTGGCTACACCCAGAAATAAGAGTTACCTCTGCATTTTCTGTTGTCATTTTTCTGGCTCTAGAAGTATCTGATGCACAGCTACGTCATAGGATGTCACGCATCTCAGAGTACTCTATTTTTCTGTTCAGATGAAATATATATATATATGTATTTTTAGCAAATTTATAATAGGGCGATTGAGTCTAATTTCTTCTTTTGTAATACAGAATAATATCTTAGGAGTTTTATTGTTGGTCATGTTGTAGCTGATACTTTCTGGTCTTTTTCATTTCTTCTCATCATCCCTTGGGCTGTTTTGGGGTTTGTTTGTTTGTTTTTTACTTCTTTTTGATTCTGATTTTCTGAGGGAGGGGCCTGACTTCTTTGTGTGGGCATTTCCTGACACTAGGCCTAGAGTCTGTCCATGTTGTTACTTTCCTTTTTCTATCTATGTGTTTCTCCTACTCATTGTTCTTAAGAATCCAGAGCATGAATGCAGGAGTGAGACCAAGGGAAGCAGAGCTGCAGAAGACCCTCAAAATAAGGATGGAACATGGGCTGGTTTAGCCTATACCCCACACCCCTCCAGAGATCTGAAGGGACTGAGCTTCCTCATCCCCAGAGGTCTTGGAACCAAAGATCTCATGCAAGCAAACTCCCTGCTGGCATGTCTGAAGTCCAGAACTCACCTAAATCCCTCTTGACTGGGCTCTTCCCAAGTCCAGCACCCCACTCCCTGGTCACATCAATCAGATCTGAAGGCCAGAGCATTTTTAGGGGGTTGCAAACATCAGAAGAACATACTGGGCCTCAGATCTCATCACCTTTTTTTTATCAGCTCTTCGTTTCTAACAACCTCACCAAAAATCAGTGGCCAGACTTCTTGCAGCCAAATCCTGAGAAGAGATGTCCCCAAAATCTGCTATCTCATCTCCCCTTCCCTTTCCAGCTGCCTGGCTCCATAGAGCAAGAGATTTGTGGCAAGGGCAGCGGTATTTTTCCAGCTTCCCCCTATCCAAGCCTTGGGGAGTTTTTGAACTATCCTGATAATTAATGCCACAAGGCAGTTTTCAGCCTCGGGTGGGCAGAGGACATCTCACTATGCAGGATCTTCAGCAGAAATTGATTAGCCATCCATCAACTCATGCAAGAATATGAAGAAAGGGCAGATAATCTCCAGCTTGCATTCATCTAGGTTTTGCTATCCCATTTGCCTTACTTTCAGCTGTGGGGCTATGGGCTCTGCCCAGAACCAGAGATTTGAGCCAATCCAGGACCCCCAGGTAGCAGTTAACAATCCCCATTAGATGAATCCCAAGAGGAAGCCAACCCAATTACAAATTTATTATTCTGGAGTATGACCCTAATCAGAGTTTTCCCACTCCAAAAATTCCTGGTAATCTGGTTTGAACCATAGTCAAATGACACAAGATCTTTAAAACTTTTGCACAAGAACAGCAACAAAAAACATAGCCTTCCAATGGTTTCCTAGGTTTGATGCCCAGATAAGCAAACACCGTGGCCCGTGGCTGTTTTCATCAAGAAAGCAGTTGCATAGTTTGGGTCTCCATCCACTGTCCCCAGTATTGTCTTAACCCGGAATTTCTCCTGACCTTCCCAATGCCAACTACAGAATTGAATTTAGAAGGGGCTCATTTCATCGAGTGAAACCTCATCTTCACCTCTAACCTGAAATCTCCATCCCTTCTTGCAAAGATGCTGAAAGATGTAAAGGCTGGCTAGGGTGGGGTAGAGTGGGAGGTTCACCTGAAGAAGGAACCACCCTGGGCAGTCAATTTCAGCTCAAATGAAGGAAGCCCTTCTGAGGTTAGGTAGGCTAACCGTGGAGCCCAGTGCCGTGGTGGGTCATGAGCTTCCTTACCCCACAGGTGTTTGAAGAGAGGGTAGATGATGTTCAGGTGGGCCCTGCACTGCAGAGGGGCTCTCGCGTTTCATGGAAACTGGACTGAACAACCAAGGAAATTCTCTCTGTTTCTTGGTGCGTATGTGCGTGCGTGCTGGTGTGTGTGTAGATGGTTTGAACATTCTGGGCACAGGCTCAAGCCACCGAGGCAAAGGCATGGAGCACAGTGAGAAGGCACTCAAATTCTAGGATTTGGAGCTGTCAGAGGTGGTGCCAAAGAGGGGAGGATACTCTACTTCCTTCCTGTCCTGGAAAATATTAATGACCCTGTCAATCCATCCAACCCATCCCAAGTGGCCTAACAGGTGCCACACTGGGATGACACTCATGTTCCCCTTCCCCAGCCAGCCAGGAGCAATTCCATGTAGTCCCCCATCCTTGACTAGCTGTCTCAATGGTGCTTCAGCCCTTCTGCCCAGACCTTGTGCCCTCATGAGCCTGAGGCTTTCTAAGAGACACAGTCATCTTTTACCCACTAGCCAGCCCCTCAGTGAACAACTGCCCAGGCAATAGTAAATGACACCATTCCAAAAGGGCTTTTTTTCCTGGTAAACAAAGCAGGAGATCCCATTCAAGACTTTTGAAAGTCCCCAACCATGAAGTAAATCAAAAAGGGCCAAAAGAAAGAGGCAGCCATAATCTAGTTTTATAGCAAACCCAGGCTTCAGCTGACCTCAGGTAGAAATCCCTTTCCCCCACATCTGTGGCTTCTATCCAAATTGGTCTGGATATTGTCCAAGGACAGCATCTGACAAGAGAGGTTTTAAAGTCCCCTCCCCCAACTCGATTATGTATGTTGGGTTTGGAGGAGGTGGGACTTCAACCTCAGGATGAACCCAAATCCAGGTGGTCTTTGGTTGCTCTATTATGAGGTGATGCAGCATGATATGTTTGGATGGATAGACTGAGCAGCTGCCCTCCTCCAAAACCAAAATACAACAAAAACCACTTTCCTAGACCCCCATCCCCTTGAGGCTCTGCCCTGCAGGAACAGCTCAAGTTGCAACAACTCAAAGCTTCAATAGTAGGACAGTTCAGGGAAATGTAGGACACTCCCAGTTCTGTCCCATTAGGATGCTCTCGAGGGCCATGCAGGGACCACCCCACACTTCCTGCCTCCCTGAGCTAAACCAGGTCTGGAAAGAAGGGGGAAGCTCAGGAGAAGATGCCCAAGATATTCCAACTTCTCCATGTCTTGTGGCCCCCTGGGGCTCTCTCTTAGATGAGGTGGACATCTAAGAGTTGGGTGTGCCTGAATGGGGGGAAGAATATGGAGGGACAGGAGGATCAGCAACCACTGGGTGGGTAGCTGGCCCCTTTGCTCTGCAGACCTATCTTGACCTCAGTCCAAGGTCAAGGGCTGGGAACCCCATTTTCTGCACCAAGAACTCAGGGTTATGCTCCAATGTGTGCCCTTGGCATATAGTGGTCATCCAAACTGTGAGTGAATGTGTGAATGACTGACCTCTGAGTGAATGAATGGGTGAGCAAATATAGGGGTGAATAGGGGAGCTGATGAATTCTTACTTGGCTTGAGGTATTGCTAACCAGGAAGGGAGGAGAACTGGGGGCCCCTTCCCACTGAAGCTGGTAACCCTACCAATGCCATCTGTTCTTTGACTAAATCTGGGGTCAAGATGACATCCAAATTTGACACTCGTGGGCCCGAAACTGAGAAGGGCCACAGCCCTCTCAGAGCCACACTTCCAGGGGGCCCATGGGCAGCCCTGGTCTCCTTCTTCCTTTCCTGTCCTTCATCTTACAGCCTCATGTACTAGTTCAGCTCATGCATAGCCCATGGGGATACCACAAAGTGGCTTCCCCATGGGCTAAGCCAAGGGTCTAAAGTGGGGGTTTCTCTTTGTCTGGGACTTGCTGGGGTAGGAACTTGGGAGCCAGCATCTGGAAACTGGATTGCATTCCCTGAGCCACGGGAGCCTAGCTGGGTAAGGCGAACAGCCTGTCCTTCAGCTTTTAGAGCCAATGGTCTCCTTTGCTCTGAGCCCCAAAGCCCCCTACGATAGCATGCCCCCCGACCCCATCAGCTAAAACCCTCTGTCTCTCCCAGGAACCCATGGTGTGAGATTGGGGCTCTTCTGCCAGCAAAGCCATTCTGATCACACTACCCATGATGGGGGCCAAGCCAATCACATTAGCCATAAATGACCAATGTCCTTAGCTGCTCGTTTCTCGGGGTCGCATCTGTGGTTCCTGTTCATCTCTTGTCAGTTGATGTCTCTAGTCCTTCCTACAAAGGTGAAAATGAGTTGCGCCCATGCGCGCACAGACACACATACACACACACACACACACACACACACAAAGGAGACCAAACAACAAAAAACCCAGTGTCTTTTTATGCATGTGGTGAGATAAAATTGTGATCCTTGTGTGACCTCCAGCTGCTGTCCTGTCTTGTAAAATATGTCCAAATGTTTAAGAATTTCCAAACACATGGTCCCTTAATGAAGTCTGCAGAGTTCAATAAAAGGTATGGAGAAAACAAGCNACAGCCTGTCCTTCAGCTTTTAGAGCCAATGGTCTCCTTTGCTCTGAGCCCCAAAGCCCCCCACGATAGCATGCACCCCGACCCCATCAGCTAAAACCCTCTGTCTCTCCCAGGAACCCATGGTGTGAGATTGGGGCTCTTCTGCCAGCAAAGCCATTCTGATCACACTACCCATGATGGGGGCCAAGCCAATCACATTAGCCATAAATGACCAATGTCCTTAGCTGCTCGTTTCTCGGGGTCGCATCTGTGGTTCCTGTTCATCTCTTGTCGGTTGATGTCTCTAGTCCTTCCTACAAAGGTGAAAATGAGTTGCGCCCATGCGCGCACAGACACACATACACACACACACACACACACTGGGAGCCAGCATCTGGAAACTGGATTGCATTCCCTGAGCCACGGGAGCCTAGCTGGGTAAGGCGAACAGCCTGTCCTTCAGCTTTTAGAGCCAATGGTCTCCTTTGCTCTGAGCCCCAAAGCCCCCTACGATAGCATGCACCCCGACCCCATCAGCTAAAACCCTCTGTCTCTCCCAGGAACCCATGGTGTGAGATTAGGGCTCTTCTGCCAGCAAAGCCATTCTGATCACACTACCCATGATGGGGGCCAAGCCAATCACATTAGCCATAAATGACCAATGTCCTTAGCTGCTCGTTTCTCGGGGTCGCATCTGTGGTTCCTGTTCATCTCTTGTCGGTTGATGTCTCTAGTCCTTCCTACAAAGGTGAAAATGAGTTGCGCCCATGCGCGCACAGACACACATACACACACACACACACACACACACACAAAGGAGACCAAACAACAAAAAACCCAGTGTCTTTTTATGCATGTGGTGAGATAAAATTGTGATCCTTGTGTGACCTCCAGCTGCTGTCCTGTCTTGTAAAATATGTCCAAATGTTTAAGAATTTCCAAACACATGGTCCCTTAATGAAGTCTGCAGAGTTCAATAAAAGGTATGGAGAAAACAAGCTTGGTGGAGTTTGTTTGATTTTCAGGAGGGTACAGGGAGGTGGCGGGGGGTCAGGTGAAGATCTATAAGGAGAGCTAAATCTGGGAGCCTGGGAACCTGGAGGGATAGCACTGGCTTTTCCTCTTCCCCCAGAAGAGGGAGGGCATGAAAATGTAACTGGCTTATCACCCCTAGTATGCAAGCTAGTGGTAACCCACCCCATTCTGTGTTCATGCATCAAATCCCCGACGCTAGCCATTTGGTTCTCACGTCAACTATGCCTGGGTTCCTCTCTCATAAAAATGTTTCTCAATAGAAAGTATGAGCTCAAATTCCCACAGGGCCAAGCAGGTAACATAAGTGGGTAAAGCAACCTAGATAAGAGACATAAGGGAGTGGTGGTGAGTGTGGCAAACTGAAGGATACACACACTGTCTATTTATTTATTTATTTTAAATTTTATTTTGTCGATATACAATGTGGTTGATTATTGTGGTCCATTACCGAAACCTCCCTCCCTCCTCCCAATGATTATTTGTGTTGGATAGATTTATTTAGTATTTTTTCTATTCATGTATCTTCATACATCTGTGTATTCTTTTTAAAAAATTAAAATCAAATCACCTTGTTATTTTGAAATATCTTATAAATTATAGATATTATATTGGATGTTAAAATATATAATGTGTAATGTTCACTTCTCAAATGTTATGAAATATTTATCTAAATTTTCATATTACATAAATGTATCTTTTTTTAAAAAATTTTATTTTGTCGATATACAATGTGGTTGATTATTGTGACCCATTACCGAAACCTCCCCCCCCTCCTCCCCTCCCTCCCACCCAACAATGTCCTTTCCGTTTGCTTGTCATATCAACTTCAAGGAACTGTAGTTGTTATGTCTTCTTCCCCCCTCTCCCTGGTTCACACACACTGTCTAAAGAGGTGAGCACAATTCATGTCCAGCTCGTTGTTTCCACAGAGGCATGTAGCCCAGCAATGCCAGGTCTTTTTAAGAGAAGTCAGAAATCTGGATTTTTGTGAGAAATATCCCAACTTTTAAATGTTAGCAACTAATTCCAATTTTCTTAGTCATGTACTGTCCAAATTAAACACATCTGTGGGCAGACTCGCTTATAACAGAATACCTGAAACTGGGTAATTTATAAAGAAATGAAATTTATTTCTTAGAGTTTTGGAGGCTGGGAAGTCCAAAGTCCAGGGAAAACATCTGGTGAGGATCTTCTTTTTGATGGTGGCTCTCTATAGCAACGCAAGGTGTCACATGATAAGAAAAATGGGATGAGTAAGAGAGCTAACCTGCTTACTTCCTCTCCTTTTAAAGCCATCAGAACCATGCCCCTTAATCCATGAGTGGATCAATCCATTCATGAGGGCCCAGTCCTCACAACCCAATCACCTCTTATAGGCCACATCTTTCAAGTACCATAACTGGATTTCCCACGCTCTTAACACTGTTATAATGGAGATCAAGTTTCCAATACATGAACTTTGGGGGTACATACTTAACCCATAACACTACCCCTTTGTGACCTCTGCCTTGACCGCTAGGGCTCAACAATTTCTATATTAGTTATCTATTGCTATGTAACAAATTACCCCAAAACTTGGCAACTTGAAGCATTATTGTTTTAAAGATTGCTGTTATCTTTATTGTGATTCTAGAATTAGGTGACACTTCATTCCATAAAATAGGGTAAGTGTTCCCATGAAGCATTTATTATCTCATAGGTTTTGTGGGTCGGGAATTCAGAAGCATCTCTAGCTGTGTGGTTCTGGCTGGGGGTCTCTCACGAGGCTGCAGTCAAGACCTCAGCTGCAGCCATCTGCTTGACTGAGGCTGGCAGATCTGCTTCTAAGGTGGCTCAAGAGGCCTCAGGTCCTTGCTAGTTGCTGTTGGGGGCTCTCAGCTGCTCACCATGTGACTGCTCCTTGGGGCGCTTGAATGTCCTTCCACCATGGTAGCTGGCTTCCCCCAGAGTGAGTGGTCCCACAGGGTAATCAAGGAGAAAGCCACAATGCCTTTTGTGACCCAGTCTCAAAAATCAGACACCATCGCTTCCACCAAATTCTATTTGTTGGCGGTGAGTCATTAAATCCAGCTCACACTGAGGAGGAGGGGAATCCTACCTCTTGAGAGAAAAGTATTAAAGATATTATGGACAGGTTTTAAAACCACTATATACCAAATCCCAGTTAGTGGAAAGAGTAGTTCGTAGACTTTAGAATTTCATACCACAGTAAAATTTCCAATTAAATTTGGAGAAGTGTGTAAGCCTTGCCGGCATTTTATTTTACCAAGTAAAGATGTTGAAAAAGTAACTACCATGTGCTAGGTACTTTCACCATCACCTAGTAAAACAAAGGGTATTTCAAACCCCCAAAATATATCATCTCAGAATAAAAGACTTTCCGTAAAAAACAAAACTTTTATTGTTTTTTAATAGATCAGAGCTTCTCAACCTCAGCACTACTGACATTTAGGGCCAGCTCATTCTCCACTGTGGGGACTGTCCTGTGCATTGTGGGATGTTTAGCAGCATCCCTGACCTCTACCCACTAGATGCCAGTAGCACCTCCCCACATTTGCAACAACCAGAAGTGTCTGCAGACATTGGCAGATGTCCCCTTGAGGACAAAATCACCTCCAGTTGAGAATCACTGAAGAGGGCCAAAATCCAAAATCCAAAGAGGACCATGAAAAGTGAAATTTCCTTCACACCTCTGGATCCCAATCCCCCCAACCCTACAGGCAATTACTGTTACAGTTTCTCATGTATCCTTCCAGAGATAATATTTGCAAACACACACACATACACATGTGAGTGTGTGTGTGTTGTTTGCTTTGTTTTATTTTATGCCACACAAATAGTAACACACCATATACACTGCTCTGTACCTCACTTTTTCATTTAATATATCTTGGAATCATTCTGGATTAATACACAAAGAGCTTCCTCATTCTTTTGTAAGCCTACGTCCTGTGCTATTGTACATGGTAATTGCTGGTCTCCTGCTGCTGAGCGTTCAGGTTGCTTCCAAACTTTTGCTATAATAAACAGTGATGCTTAAATGAATGGCCTGTTGGCAGTTCCTCTGGGCTCTGCTTTCAAAAATAGATCTGGAATCTGCATTTCTCACCCCTCCACTGCCACTAGAGTCTATTGCCTAATGACTGCAGCAGCTTTCAGGCCGGGCTCCCTGTTTCTGCCCTTGATCTCATTCAGGCTCTTCTCAACACAGTGGCCAGAGGGGGTCCTGTCAAATTGTCAGTCTGATTATGTCACTGGCCGTCAAAACCTTCCCCTCACATTTTGATAAAAGCCCAAGTCCTTGGCATAGTCTGCAAGTTCGAACATCCACAGGCTCCCACCTGCCTCCTTACTTCGTCTTCCCCTGCTCTCACCCAAGGGTGCCCAACATCACCAGCCTCCTCCCTGTCCCTCTAACATGCCCACCATGGGCCCACCCAATGATGTGGCCTCCTTTGGCCCCCTCCTGGCCCTCCACCCTCTCTGATCTCCCGTCTTATTACTTGTCCCCTCCCTCACTTGCCTCCAGACACACCAGCCACATGTCACACACGCACACATCCATACACACTTACACTCCATCTCTGTCTTGGCTTTAGTTTTCTCCGTAATACTTATCACCTCCAGACACATTCTATTTATTTACTTTGTTTATCTCCCTCCAATAAAATGAAAATTCCACAAGGGCAGAGGATTTTTATCAGTTTTGTTCACTGCTGTCTCTCCGGTGCTTAGAAGTGTGCTTGGCATATAGTAGATGCTCAATGAATAATTTGTTAAATGTTGGATAAATAAATGCCTGCATACATGGCATCATCTCATGCTGCGTGTATATGTCTTTAAAAAAACATTCTTGGAAATCATGTTGTTGGATAAAGGGCTAATAAGCTTTTTATGATTTTTTAAATGATTACAACAAAGTTATATAGGTAGCCCAATGTATACTCTCACCAGTAATTTGGAAGAGTGTGTGAAGAATAGTCTTTTCAGTGGAATTCATTTGCCTTTATGAAAATCTCATTACGTTGTCCTTATTTTTCTCCTTGTCTGCCACAGACTGGAGAAATCATCAGAGGCTGCCTGCTGTCTTTGGCCAGAGCCTCTGATACATTTCAGAGCCTCTGATATGTTTGATGCTCACAACCACACTGAGAGCAGTGCTGGTCCCATCATACAGATTCACACACTGAGACCAGACTCGTATGACTTGCCAAAGGCCCTGCCACATGTTTGCAGCTGAGCGAGGTCCTGAACCACATCCCTGGGCCCCTCGTCAAGTGCTGGCTTTGCTACAACCCAGAAGGCAGGAGGCCATTCTGAAAACTTTCAGGCCTGCTTATGGGGGCTCAGAATAACTTCACAGTCTCCTAGGAGCACCCTCCATTGGTCTGTAGGCCGTTCATTTACTCATCAAACATGTACTGGCCTCTTCTGCTTGTCAACCATGGATAAGCATTGTGATTCTGCAATAAATTAAAAGACCCTTCCCTCCTTTCTTTCTTCCTTATTCCTTCTCCTTCATTTTCCTTCTTGCCTTCTTGCCTTCCATACACATTTATTGAGCACTTACTATGTATTAGGCCCTCTGCTTGGTGCTGGGGATACCAAGCTGATTCAAGCAGAGTCCTTGCCCTTGCAGAGGTAATAATCTAAAGAGAGAGACCACACTCATTCACCCCAGACACAGGCGAGGGGGCTTCGGAGAACCCCTCACACACACACATACACAGATTGGAGCACCTTCAAGAAGGGAAGGGTGGCCCAAGAGCTCCTGCTTTCTGGGTGCTTTGCCAAACCCGTACTGTGTGTTATTTCTTCCAATCCTCACGAAATACCACTAGGAGGACATATTATTATCTGTATTTTGCAGCAAAGGGAACTGAATCACGGCACAGAGATGACTTGTCCAAGATCCCCCTGCTAGGAAGTGGTAAAGCTGGGATTTTAACCCAAATCTGTCTGATTTTACCAGGTTACTGCCTCTGCCAAAAGGATCAAGGCTGATAATTCATCATGCTCAATGGTGCAGAGTTCAAGAGGGCTGCGACTGGAGCTAGACTGCCTGAGTTCAAAATGCCAACTCCTCTACTTACTAGGTACTGGCATAAGGAAGGTCTCTAGCCTCTGTGCCTCAGTGTCCCCATCTGCAGAATGAGGCTAATTCCCTTAAGCAACAGTTATGTATGAAGCTCCTCAGGGCCAGGAATAAGGTGAGGAGATCAAGACAGGGCTGTACACATGCAGGGTTGGATCCTGTCTTTATTTGAAATTTTGTTATTTTGTGATTCGTGGATTTTTGTCATTAATTTGTATTGTTTTAAATATTGCAGTAAAATATTCTTTATCTTGATTCCTGAGTTTTGGCACCCCCTTCCATCTTGCATATTTTGATATTTGGGGGATGTGGCACTGAGCAAAGCAAATCCCTGCCTTCAAGAGACACACATCCTAGTGGGGGAGGCTGCCAATAAAAAGATAAAAATATATGACACTTCTGGTGCTAAGAAAAACGAAGTTGGGTAAAGAGACACAGAGAGATATAGGACTAAAAACAGTATCCATCTCACAAGAGTTGGTATAAAGATTAAAAGAAATGATCCATGCAAAGGGTCTAGCACAGAGGCTGGCACAGTAAGTGCTACATAAACACTGGCCATTAATGCGATTTTCTGTGCTGGGCTCAAGGGGCACACAGTTATAGACACCAGAGCTCTGCCCTCCAAGAGTTGGCAGCTTGGGGCAATGTTACACAAACTGTGTGTTGAGACCCGCTGGTACAGGGGTTCTTAAATTTTGTGTGCCATGGGCCCCCAGGGAAATCTGATGCAACCCACAGACCCTTTCTCAGAATAAAATAAAATACATAGTAAAATAAAGTGCATAAAATAAAATACATAGGTTTAAAAAGGAAACCTATTTTATTGAAATGCAATTATCAAATTATTTTAAAATGTGCAATATAGTAACACATGTACTTCTTTATTAACAAATTAAATAATAAGGGCTAACAATGAGCCTAGTAATTACTGCAATTTTGATGTGGTGAAGAGCATAAAAGATATTTTGAAATATCTGCAACAACCATAATGAGATATAAAATAGTCTGTGATTTTTTTGTGGTGATAATGTCACCAGAACTGGTAATACTACGATTTGTTGTATGTATTCACAATGAATTTGTTGTATGTATTTCAACTAGACATCAGTGAAAATACAGATACAGAGTTTTGTCCTATCCAAGTTCATAGACCCATAGTATGAACTCCTGCACGAGGGGCTTTGAAATCTATTTCATGGGTTATGACTAGTACTTTTTTTTTTCCTTTTTGTCTTTTTTTTTTTACTGACCGGTAACGGGATCGCAACCCTCGGTGTCGCGCCCGCACCACGCTCAGCCAGTGAGCGGGAACCGGTCTCCACATGGGATCCGAACCCTCAGCAGGAGCGCGCACTCTCCAATGCACCACCAGGCCGGCCCAATGACTAGTACTTTTTTTTTTTTTTAACAGAGATAAAAGTTTTTATTTTTCCATCATGCATGCAAGCTTACACTATTTGTACTGTTTAGGAACAGAGAAATTATCAAGTACAACAACCAGTTACTGATTACTCTGAGGAGGTTATTTTCACAGAACATAACATTTTCCAAAATATATTTCCAAGACTAAAGTTATGAGAACATGACAAGCTGTTATCAGAATCCTAACAGTCACACGAGTGGGGGATTGGGCCACAGTTCCTCGTTGATTATCTCAACAATCTTGTCAGACTCAATGGAGCTGTGGTTTGAAAACCACCCAAAGAAGCTACGGTTGTTTTCTGAGTTTCCCTGGCTTAGAGACTGGAGATCATGCCCTGGGAGCCACTGGATTAGAGTGGAACGAGACACCACCTGACCTGAAGGACCACACCCATATTCCTTGATGAGCACCTTATTTTGGAAATAGGGGTTGCGGCCGAAGTAGAACTTGATTTTGTAGCCCAATCTGGCAAGGCCAAGCTCTTCCACCTCCAAGCTGTTCAAGTAGCTGAGTACCTCTTTATCTTGGCTATTCAGAAAGGATGATAGCTGGGGGTGGTTCTGAAAAGCTTGCCTCCAGAAGCCAGGGATATTCTGGATCAGGAGCTTCCTCCGCTCTAAGTGGTGCAGTCGCAACTGCCCAACCTTGCGCGACAGGCGAAGGTAGGCCCTGTCCGCCTGGGCGTTCATGGTCTCCAGCTTCAGCTGGACATTCTCCATAGTATCCATGCTGCCTTCTGTCACCGGGGGCCCTGACCCTGCATTCTTCTCCACCTTCTTTTCCTCCTCCATTGAGACGGAGGTACACTCCCTGGCCGTCCCTTTCTTCGGCTTTCCACTAGCTATGGCCTGAGGTGCCCTCCCCACGGCACTATGGGTTTCTGGGCCCTTCTTCCCAGCTGGGCCACGCCTATTTCCGATGCGGGGGCCATTTTTCGGCCTTCCCACGGTTCCCGTAGTTCCCACGAAGACAGTGTCTGTGGACAGGCGCTCTGAGATAGAAGTGGCCTTCCCCAGGCCGGGCCTGGTCGCGGCCTGCCCTTGGTCCCCCGCAGCTCGGGCCCAGAGCGGGAGGCCACAGTCCACGGGGGGTCGGCGGGCAGCCTCCTCCCCGGGCCGGGGGCACGGCGCAGACGCAGCGGTTTCCAGGCCACCCCAACCCGCGCCAGCCGGCACCTGTGCCACCGTGGTGTCTTCCTCCAGCCTCTGGAACTGTGGAGGGTCCGGGTGGTGCGGACCGTCGTCAGGAGAAGCACGGACTCGGGCTTTGGCGTGGCCTTTGCCTCGGCTTTTGGCGCAGGAGTTCTTCCGACCCTTACTGCGGCCGCTCATGATGGCTGCGGACAAGGCTTCAAAGCCACGCTCCGACTCCGCCCCCCGCGGCGCCAACTTCCGGTCTCTACCGAGCGGGCCTCTTCATGGCAACCGTGAATTTTACTTCCGGTGGTTGTCCTTTCTCTTACGATTCTGGGACAGCTGCATCTGGCACGGGCCTCAAGCTGCTTCTACTCATGGCAGAAAGTGGCAGGCAGCCGGCGGGTACAAGCAGATCACATGGTGAGAGGAAGCAAGAGACTACTAGTACTTTTTTAATGAAAAAAATATAATAGACTGGAGTAAAAATAGAAAAGAATAGGATAGGAATCAGCACACATTGCTCATAAAAAGTTAAGTGCAGAATCATGAAACTTTCATGTCACTTGTGCATGTGTGTGTGTGTGCGCATGTGCACAGGCATGCTACAGGCCATGACACAAAATACACTTCTTCCTGCAACTCATGGTCAAAAATATCTGAGAAACAATGGTGTGGGGCAAGCTGGCCCAGCTCAGCCACTGCCACAGTGCAGGCGCCCACAAATACCCTGTCCCTGCCTCTGAGCTCCTACCAGCCTTGGTTTGGCCCCATCTGCCCTCCAGCTCATGCGTGAATATGCATATAGACCCAACCTCAAAAAAGGCCATGCTGTCAGTGGCTAAACAGCCGTCCCTCCTCCTCAGGGAGAGGAGCAGGTGTGACAATGCCCATGTTCTGAGCTCATGCCCTGTTTGTGGACCTGTCCCTGCGGATGGCCACATGGTCCCACAGCAAATATTAGGAGCGCTGTTTGAGCACAGCCAGCTGGCGGCATGTCTGGAGGTGCCCGGCTGCAAGAGTTCGGAGCTAATTAAACCACCTCTGATGAAACACTGCAGGGAACTAAGGTCGGGTAGATATTGCTGAGCTTTTTCTGTATGCGTGTACTTCTTGCTCCCAATCCTGGCTATTGAAGGGGACGATCTGGGAGAAGAGACAGTAATCATAATAACAAAACCTCAAACGGAATCTACGCTCCAGTCTCCCAAGCGGAAAGGACTTTGACACTGTGCAGATGGGAGGTGAAGAAACAAGGATTCCATTGTCAGATGTTTAGGCAATTAGCCCTGTGCTAATATGCAGAAAATCACTATCGGGGAAAGATGGGCTTTGAAGGAGATTTCAAGCTGCAGCTCAGCCTAGTGGTTCAGAACAGAAACTTTGGGGTCTGAAGCACTGAGTTCAAATTCTGGCTGCACCACGTCCTTGCTGTATGACCTATAGCAAGTCACTTTCCCTCTCTGGACCTTCGTTTTCTAATCTGTAAAATGGGGAAATAATAGCAAGCATCTACTTTGAGGGGGTTCTGGGGTCCTCAATGAAAGGATGTAAAGTGCTTAGCCCAAGAATGGGCATACAGTGAGTGCTCAGTAATGGTAACTCTTATTGTTACCATCTTTTTTATTCTTACTGTGGCCAGGGCACAGTTCTATTCCCTAATGGGGACTTATTGTCCAGACTTAGCACCTCACAGAGCTGGAAATCACGGAGAACATAGAATCATATTAGTTAACATTTATTGAACATTCACTATACACCAGGCACTGCTCCAAGCACTTTATATGCATTTGTCAACCAATTCTTAGCAACAACCCTATGAAATCACCATCACAGGTGTCATCATGAAATTATCATCATCAACAACCCTGTGAAATTACCATCATCCTTAGTTTACAGATGAGGAACTGTATTGGTTATCTATTGCTGCATGCCAAATTACCCCAATATTTATTAGCTTAAAGTAATAATAAACATTTATTATCTCACACAGTTTCTGTGGCTCAGGAATTTGGGAGTAGCTTAGCTGGACAGCTCTGGAACAGACTCTCTCATGAAGTTGCATCAGGATGTCAGCAGGGGCTGAAGTCATTTGTGACTTAAAGGGCTGGAGGATCTGCCTCCAGGATGGCTCCCCCACATGGTTGGCAAGCTGATGCCAAGCTGTTGACCGCAGGCCTCAGGTCTTCACTGCATGAATCTCTCCTCAGAGTTTCTTGAGTGTCCTTACAAGATGGCCGGTGGCTTCTCCCTGAAAGAGTAATCCAAGACAGGAGCTATAATGCCTTTTTTTCCCCAATTTTTATTTTTATGGTGGCAAAATACATATAACATAAAATTTACTGTCTTAACCATTTTTAAGTGTGTAGTTCAGTGGTATTAAGTACATGCAACCATCACACCATCCATCCCCAGAACTTTGTCATCTTCCCATACTGAAACTCTGTGCCCATTGAATAGTAACTCTCTATTCCCCTTTCCCACCATCCCCTGAAAACTACCATTCTATTTTCTTTTTTTTTTTTTTTTCCCTTTTTGTCTTTTTTCGTGACCGGTAACAGGATCGCAACCCTCAGTGTCGCGCCCATACTGCGACCAGCAACGGGATCGCAACCCTTGGTGTCACGCCCGCACCGCGCTCAACCAGTGAGCGGACCGGTCTCTATATGGGATCCGAACCCTTGGCGGGAGTGCCGCCACGCTCCCAAGCGCCGCACTCTACCGAGTGTGCCACTGGGCCGGCCCAATTTTCTGTCTCTACGAGCTTGACTCCTCCAGATACCTCATGTAAGTGGAATCATATAGTATTTGTTTGTGAGTGGCTTATTTCACTTAGCATAATGTCCTCAAGTTTCATCCATGTGGTAGCATGTGTCAGAATTTCCTTCCTTTTTAAGGCTGAATAATATTCCATTGTTACAATGTCTTTTTATTACCTAGCCTTGGAAGTCACATGCACTGTCGTTTCCAAAATATCCTATTGGTCACACAGATCGGCCCTATTCACTGCAGAAGGGGACCACCCAAAGAGTGAATACTGGGAGGTAAGAATCATTGGGGACCACCTCAGAGGCTGGCTACCACAGAACTGAGGCCTGAGAGGTTTAATGATTTACCTCAGGTCACCTAACAGGCGAGTGACAGACCCAGGACTTGAGAGCTTGTTTAGAAGTTCTAGCAGGGGAGCACAGTTACTTGTATATCCTTGACCAAAGAATGGTCCTCTCCTCTATAGGGAAAGGTTGCCTCTTCGACCAAGCATGCAGCTTCGAGAAGAACACACGTGGAACAGTGATGGAGGAAGGGGACACCTGCCTAGTCAGCCAGATCAGCCAAATCGACCCTGGCAATCAATGGGGTGACAGATGTTGCAACCAGATCGCCCTCACATTCTAGACCCAGGATTTGACAGATCACATGACACCGGGGTGTTGTGTAACCACCCTACAATATCCCCACCCCTCACACCTTGGCATGGCTTCCACTGGTGAAGACAGAGACACCAGAGGTGGGGGGGGGGGCCAGTGGTCATGGAGACTCCCTGAACAGAAGGTCAGGAGGCCCAGGTTGGAGTCTCAATTCTGACACTAATTCACCATCTGACCTTGGGCAAGGCACCATCCCTCTCTGGTCCTCAGCAACCTTCATTGTCAGGCAGGGACAATAATAACTACTTCTCACGTTATTGAGGTAAGTAAAGAAAACAAACACACAATACAATGCTTAGTCCACAGACAGATATGCAGAAGTAATACATTTCCTTCTACATTGTTTTAAATGTTTATTTGTTTACTGGGTACTAATCTCATGTGGTACCCAACTGGAAAAGTATAAAAGGATCTGCAAGGAAATCTCCCTCTCACTTGGTCCTGGTCCTTCGGCCACCCGGTTTCCCTCCCAGAGACCACCACTCTTCCTAGCCTCTTGTTGAAATATGACACTTCTGTTTTCTTAAAACAACCTACTTTCCAAGGACCCGCTGAGTGGGAGAGAACATAAGCTCAGCCCGTCTTGGGGCTAAGAAGCTTGGGTCTCACCTGGTGGCGAGGCATGGAAGGTGGAGCGGGGCAGAGACTTCTAGTCATCCGTTATCTAGCCACATGAGTGACTTTGCAGACGTCCCTTGTGCCAAGCATGTAGAATCTTGGAGCCAAGTAAGGGAAGGAGCTGGGATTTGAACCCAGACCCGGAGTCCAAGCTCTTCAGCACTACATTACTCAACTAAGCTCAGGGAGTTGGTCCTTGCAGCATTAAGGAGAACCTCAAAATTGCAAGCACACAACTACTCAACAATGATGGATAGCGCTGCTTCTCACTGGAATAAAATGCATTACTTAAAATTTTAACTGTGGACAGTGTGGAGATATTTAAAATTCTTAAGTAACAATGCAAGGTTAAAAATAAATAAATTCTAGACACAGCTAAGGCACCACATCTTCCAGGAGGCTTTCCTCATCCCTTCCCCCGTCAAAGGCTAGATCAGGTGATTCCTTGGGGGTCCTGGAGCCTCCCCCATCACAACTGTCATGGCACCAGGCTCTCACTTCCTGTGGCTTCTGTGAGGTGGTTAACCCAGCAGATGCAGGGGCAAGATGGTGTGGGCTTAAATCCTGGATCCTCTATTTTCCAGCTGTGTGGCCTTGGGCAAGTTACTTCACCTCTCAGTGCTTCATGAATGGGTATGAGTAACAGCTAGCTCTGAGGGCTGTAGTTAGGATTAAATGTGTTGTCTCATAAAATCCTTGTCACATGCAATAAATATTAGTTTCTGTGGCATGTCCCTCTCTGCACCAGACTGAGCTCCATGCAGGCAACAATATTGTCTCATTCTTCCCTGCATTCCAAGCACCCAGCACAGAGCCTCCAGTGGGATAGGCATTCAGAAAGGGTTTGCTGAGCCCATATCCTGCAGCTGCTGCAGCAGGGCCATCTCCATCAGGCCTTCCAGCAGGCACTGACAGCCGCTGACTTGAACCTGGTGATGTGTGTGTATGAAACTGTGGACCCAGCCCAGGTTTTTGAGCAGCCACCTTGCGCATTCTCCCAGCCCAGGCTCCTTTCCCTCATCCAGCAGCTGGCATCTGACCTTGGCACTCAAACTGACCTCAAGCTCACACTACCTGGAAGAGGCTGTCATGCACCTGGACCACAGCAACCCCATCATGCGGGACCACATGAGTCCCATGATGGCCCCGGTGCACTAGAAGCTCTTCCAGTTCCTGCAGGCTGAGCCACACAACTCACTGGGCAAAGCAGCCCAGCATCTCAGCCTCATGCTGCATGGCCTTGTGACCCCCAGCCTCTCTTAGCAGCTAAGCCTGTCTTGCCCAAATGTGGGTGGCACTGTAGGCCAGCAGACAGGACTAGGCCAAGGCAGGATCATGTCTGCCCTTTACCTGCTCAGACCCCTACCTCTGGGGTGTTTGGGGTGGGGAGGCGGGAGCACTGGCCATGGTCTATATGTTGCAGTAGCCAGCAGGTTTAGGCTGGGCCCACAGCAGGTATTATGCCTTCCTGGGTTCTGCTATGCCTGGAGCATGACACCGAGATTATGATACCACTTGAGTTGAGTTTTCTATGTGCCTTTTTACCTCCAATTTGGATCATTTTGTTTTTGAAAAACATTGAGAAATTCAATTAAATGCTTTTGAAATAAAATGGAGTATGTGTGTGCAAAAAAAGGAAGAAAGAAAGAAAGGATTTCCTGAATGAATCCAGGCATATATTCCACAAATATTTATCGAGCACCTTCTCTGTGCCAGATCCTAGGGAGACAAGGTGAATGAGACAGATGTGGTCTGTGCTTTCTAGTCTCCTAGGGGTTTATAGTCTCCTGGGGGGAATAGCCAATAAATAAATAGGCAAATAAGTAAAGAAAAACATAGGCTATTTCTCAGTGCTGTGGAGAAAGTGAAACAGTGGTGTGATACAGAGTGACTGGGGAGTGTTACTCCAGATGGGCAATCAGGGAAGGCCTCCTTGATTGACAGGAAGGAGCTAGCCCTGGGAAGAGCTGGGAGATCAGCCATCGTCAGGCAGAGGGCACAGCAAGTGCAAAGGCCCTGAGGCAGGAATGCTCTCAGGAGGCTGTCTTGGCTGGAGAAGGCAAGTGAGGAGAGTGGTGGGCAGGAGGTGGGAACAGTCAGCAGGGGCCCATGGCACAGCACTGTGTCAAGCAGGATAGGAGCCTAGAGCTTCCTCTGAGAGCAGGGAGCAGCCAAGCAGCTGTTGGGGGGTTTACACCAGGGAGCAACACTGTCCTTGCATCCAGGATTCCCCACATACTGAGAACAGTCCCAGCCTAAATCTGGAGGCATCTGCTTCTCCAGGCAGCATCTGAGCTCAGCCTGGAGTGGTTCAGCCCAGGAGTCGCTACCATCCATCCTTGTCGGCTTCCTCCTGAGTCAGACTCGATGCCCCATTAATATAAATGAGGCCCTTGGCTGACTCAATTTCCAGATGACTTCAGACGTTCAAGATCTCTATTCCAGGAAATGTGAAATTTATGTAATGAAAATTAAAAGAGAAACTGGGGAAGCAGCTCCTTAAGTGCCTGCTTCCCGGGTAAGTGAGCCAAGGTCTGTCATCTGCAGAAGATGGATGAAGGTGCCACCAAAAGCTGCTGGAAGCCTGTGACCACCAGGGAGGCAGGAAGCATGTAGCAGAGAAGCCCCCAGACCCCCTCCTTTCCCTCAAAAAAAGAGCCATGATAATAGCAGCTCACGTCCATTGCTACATGTCCAGCCCTGTTCTGAGTGCTTTACTTACATGGATTATCTCATTTAACACTCATGGCACCATGATGAGATAGGCATTACTATCTTCCTCATTTTACAGATGGGGAAACTGAGGCTCATACAAGTGTTGGAGAAATGACTTGATCAAGGTCACACAGCAAAGGAGCAGCCATAATGGGACTCGGGTCTATTTTACTAATATTCCCACTGACCCTCTTGTCCAGAGCTCAGCCAATGTGGAATAGCAGAGAGGCTCAGGAGTCAGAGAGACCTGGGTTCAAATTCAAGCTCCAACTACTAACCTAATGTGACTGTGGACCTGCCACTTACATTCTGAGAATCAGTTCCTTTATAAATAGAGTCGCTTCTCCACAGGATTCATCTCTGAATTAGAGGAGACAATGTATAAAGATGCCAAGCACAGGATTTCAGCTGCACTTTCAAACTAGTTTAAAAACAACAACTGTAAACTCATAGAACTAAAAAGTCTTAAGGTGACTGACTTCAGGTATGGCTGGATCCAGGAGGCATCGAAGATGACTTAAGGGTTCAGTTTTTCTCTCTCTCCATGTAGTGGGCCCTCACTAGGTGTTCCAGGGTTACATCATTCTTACAGCTAGAAATCTTGGTAATAAAAAGAGCTCTTTTTCCCTATGGGGCAGCAAAAGTCCCAGGATTCACTCTGATTGGACCACCCTGGATCATATGCTCATCCTATAACCAATCTCCATAACCAGAGGGATGGACTATGCTGATTGGGTCACCTGGGTCACATGCTCACCCCTGCAGCCTAGGGAGGGGTGCAAAAGCCCAGGTTGAACCACTTGGACTACAAGGGGGAAAAGGTAGGTTCCTTAAAGGAAAACTGGGGTTCTTTTACCAGAAAAATAGGGAATGAGTGCCATGCCAGAACAAATACCAGATGGTGCTCCTGGCACATAGTAGGCCCTAAATAAACATATGTTCAATTGAATGAACAAATATCTACCCCCAGAGATGGTCATAAGGATAAAATGAAATAATGTATGCAAAGTCCCTGGCAAGTAGTACTCAATAAATTTTGCCTTAAAGGAACAAAATGTGCTCAAATTGGGTTTGGATTCTGATCACATGCTGCTGAGCACAGATGCTGGAAGAAGCCAGAAGGAAAGGCTTCCCTCACCTCAGCCAGGCCTCCTCACATGCATTCTCCATCCCTGGGGCAAGGCCAGGACTAGGGTAAGGAGAGTGAGGCACTTGCCTTGGGTGGTAAGGGGACACCACAAAACTGAGTAATCAAGATAAACATTTTAATGCAATATTTTTTAAAAACCAACATTAATGAAAAAATCCATGATGAACAAAATATCAACATTTAAAGACATTCATATACACACATTTGCATATCATTTATATCCAAATGTCCAGACACACACACATATGAAGGTTCTCCCAGACATATTTATATATATATATATCTACTTATGTGTATGCACAGGGCCACTGCATTGCACAAATCTAGGGGCTCCCATTTCATTGCAATCTGCATAAATGGCACCCCTGAATTGTGAGGCACAGCCTCTGTGGCTGAACACAGCAGCCCTGAACACGAACAAACATGTACGTACATTGCCACCCACATGTAGATGCATAACCACCCTACACCACCATATGTGTGTCACATAATGTGGCACATGCACACATGCCAAGACATAACTGCACAATATAGTCACATACATGCTCACTTTCCTGCCTCAGGGCCTTTGCGTTTGCTCTTCCCTCTGCCTGGAGTGCTCGTGCCCCGAATAACCATGTAAATCCCTCTTTTGCCTCCAAGTTGTGCTCAAAGTCACTTTCTCAGTGAGGGCTTCCCTGACACACTCACATCCTTACCCCTTTCTAAAGTTGCAACACACACACACACACACACAACACACACAGTTGGTACCCTCCAGCTCTGATTTGTTTTTCTCCTTAGCACTTATTACCACTGACATCATATGTAATCTTCCTTTTGATCATATTTAATGTCCATCTACCCCACCAGAAAGTCAGTTCTACATGGGCATAGGTTTTTGCCTGCTTCGTTCACTGCTTTACCACTTATTACCACTGACATCATATGTAATCTTCCTTTTGATCATATTTAATGTCCGTCTACCCCACCAGAAAGTCAGTTCTACATGGGCATAGGTTTTTGCCTGCTTCGTTCACTGCTGTGTTCCAGCCTCTAGAACAGTGCTTGGCACATAATGCATGCTCAATAAATATTTGTTCACTAAATGAAAGAAGCCAGGGAAGTGGGGATCCCTGAGAATGATTGAGACCAAATTTCCCACTACCCCAGGAGAAAGGCAACCTAAAGGTGATTTCAAGAACTAAGGCACAATGCAAGATACATTCTAAGTGCTATAAGAGTATTATTTAGTCCTCGTAATGGTACTGTGACGTACTATTGTCCATCCCCATTTTACATAGGAGGGAACTAAGGCACTGAGGGGTTAATTCATTTGCCCAAGATGTCACAACACAGAAATGGCAAAGCCAGGATTCAAACTCTGGTAGCCTGGCTTCACACAGCCCAGACTCTATACACAAACACACACACGCACGCACGCACCTATACACACACACACACACACACACACACATACACAAACTTATGTAACATCGCCAGGCCCTTTTAGCTTTTAAGCAGCTCTCAGAAATGAGAACTCCCCCCTTCCTCCCAAGTATGCGTTTGGGTCCCCTCCCTATGCCATTGTCCCTCCCCCCCACCCCCATTGTCCTCACTGCATCCTGGCCAAGCGCAAATCTTCGTCCCTTGTGACGCAGGAAGCTGTAGGCAGTCCAGTTGTCATGGTGACGGCCACCAGCCCCTGTAAACAGTCTCGCCTCCCAGCTGTTTGGCTGGCTCACTCCTACCACCCTCAGGAGCTGTTCCCTGGGCCTTACTCCCCACTTGACCCTTTCTGGGTGGCTGGGTGAGCCAAAGATCCAAACGTCTATCCTGTTTCCCACTTGGGGGACCACAAGAGGCTTGGAAGAAGAAAATCTGGGTGCCCACCTCCCTCCCAGCCTCTTCTTGGCTATGCAATCTTGAGCAGTCCCTTCCCTTCTCTTTGTCCAGGTCTCTTGTCTTAGCCGTACAGGTGGGCATAAGGAGTTAATGAGTTCCTGCCTTCCTTCATTTATTCAACAAATAATCATCGAGCACCTACCATGTGCCAGGCAGTGGACACAGTGGGGATACAGCAGCGATCAAGACAGACCAGGTTCTCAGGCAGATAGACAAGAAACAAATGCTGAGAAGAAAATAATATAGATGATTGTGTATGACTAGGGGGAGCAGTTCAGGGGCTACTTTTCTCAGAGTGGCTAGGGAAGGCCTCTCTGAGGAAGTAACATTTGAAAATGAGAAGACAGCCATGCAAAGATATGGGAAAAGAAGTATGCTAGAAAGCAAATGCAGCATGTGCAAAGGCCCTGAGGCAGCAATCACTTGGCCTGTTTAAAGGACAGCAGGCCCTTTCCTCAAAACGATGCTTATAATTCTAGGAGGACAGGCCCAAGGTAGGAACTCTAGTGCTGCAGGTGGAGGGAGGGAAAGTGAACATTGACAAGGGATGTTGCTCAAGATGGTGGGAGGAGTGACCTCACAGCCGGCTGCTGCAGGTCTAGCTTCCAGAACCTACAGGAGCAGCGCAGACTCAGGGGTCTGAGCTTCTGCACCAGGAGAGCATAAAAGAATAGCAATAACAACACAGCATGTTCTAGATGCTTTACATATATTAACTAGTTTAACCCTCACAACCCTAGGAGAGAGGTTACTGCTATTCTCATCATCTCCACTTAACAGAGGGAAAACTAAGGCAATGAGATACCTGCCCCCAGTCAAATGACTATTGACTGGCACAGCTAAATACATACCTGGCTGCAAAGCCCATGACCCCAACCGCCATGCTAGAATCTCTGTAAATGAGCAAAGGGACTTGGCCAAAAGCCTCCAAGAGTGGTGGGGCAGTGGCGGATGTGCCCTGTGCAGAGCACTCCAGCTCCAGCCCATTGTGGCAGCATGTGGAAATGCAGACCCACCATGGCAAGATGTTCTAATTTTCCAAAATAAGCCATACATTTATGTGAACTCTCCTAATTTTAAAATGTTGACTGGTTTGTTATTTCAAATATCAGGCAGTCAAATAAAACATGGCTTTATTGTAGACTTCTTGGTGGGACTTGCTACATAATTTTCAGAGCCTGGTGCCAAATAAAAATGCAGAGCCCCTTGTTCAAAAATTAAGACTCTCAGGCCAGCAACGGCAGAACATCGAACCAAGCTCAAGGCCCTTCTGAGCGTGCAAATGCCCAGGTTGCATGTGCATGAAGCAGGCTCTGCCTCTAATGCAGGCAACTTCCTAAATACCTGTTGAATCAAATGGAAGGGAGGGAAAGAGGAAGGAAAGTGAGCATGCTTCCCAACACCTACTATGCAGCAGACACAGATTTATAAAATAGCTAACACTTGTAAAGCACTCACACGTGCCAGGCACTGAATGGATTAATGCATTGAAACCTCACACCAGTGCTTTACATGCTATACGATGGTGCTATAATGATTCCCATTTTCCATATGAGCAAGTTCGGACCCAGGGAAGTGACATCACCTGGTTATTGCTAATGCTGCAGGGAACTGATCTGGGTGGCAAGGGCTGAGGGAGAACAAATGGGAGAGGGGGGAAAATGAGAGGGAGAGTGAGGCAAGAGGAAGAGAAGCCACCCCAGTCCCGTTTCCCAAGCTGGGCTGCACTCAGGTCTCTGCCAAGACCGTGTGGAATTCAGGGAGGCCGCCGCACCCCAGAGAAGGGCCCGTGGCATTTCTGAATCACGGTGCCATCCGCCCCGGCTTGGCTCTTCTCCGGCGATCCAATTACTAAATGTAGCCGCATTCTTTAAAAATGTCTTTCCTCTTATGTAATGCAATAGTGACAAACGCCAAACAGATGGTGCTGTGACAAGCTTTTTAAAAGTTGATTAGGAGCTCATCTTTCAAAATTAATGTATGGGCATTTAAACGAGCTTCAGCCGGCCACAAAACTCGATCAAGAATCCATACGGGACGAATCACTTGACGGACTGGCCATGCTCACCTCCTTCCTGGCCAGGGTTTGACATGAGAGTTTGGGAAATGTTAATAACTTGGGTGAGGTTGACTTGTGAGCAATGATCAGAAGACACCTGGTTTGGATTGGACAAATGGAGAAATACCTCGGACCTCCCAAAAGTCCAAGAAGCTGGCCCCTCCTCAATCTATTCACTGAGACCTTTTTTTTCACACTTTTGCGTTGTCTTCAAGAGAGCGGACCATCTCTCCCTGCCTCCCAGAGGGAAGTGGGTTAGTCACAAACCATGTCAGATGCTGCCAGCGAGCTGTTTCACCCCCACTGATACTTCCTCAGTGTTCTGGGATGAGATCATCTCATTTGGAGCCAATTATAGATGGAGAACGCTGGGGATGTGCAAAGAAACCTCCCTCCCACCATCACTGGCCGTACCCTGCAGGGATGGGCAGGAACAGGAGGCTGGATGTCCAGTCCCAGGTTCAAGCCCAGAGTTTGTGAGTGCCACACATTCCTAAGCTACAGCTAGGATGCTGGGCTGTTGGCTAGCTGAAGTCTGTTGGCCTCCAAAGTTCAGAACTGGATGAGCCCTTAGAGATCATCGCTATTGAGATGAGGAAACTGAGGCTCCGGAAGGGAAGTGGCTTGCTCAGGGTCACACAGCAAGTTGGTAGCAAAGCCAGATAGATGAATCACAGCTCCTCCACCTCCCATAAGGAAGACCATTGTCTGGAATATGCCCAGCCCCCACTCCTGCTGCTTCTGATACCAGCACCCTGAGTTTTCCCAGAGGAATCATCCCTTCCCCGACTGACCCCTCCCCCACTTCAATGATGAGTACCTGACCCAGCCCCGGCCAGTCAGAACAGTCCGTCCCCCACACCACCCCCATTGGTTCAAGAATATGAACCAGAGATGGAAGATGAGCCGGGTCAATAAGCAGCAACCCCAGGACTTTAGCTGAGGCTGAGGGCATTGGAAATGAGATGCTCTCTTCCCCTGAGTGATGCTAAACTGGGAGGAAGAAAGCCTAGGGCTGTTGGCAGCCACCTATGCCACCATAAGGTGCCTCCCAAAGAATAAAGCCAACACAGAGGTGGGCAGTTCAAAAGAAAGTGATACAACAGCTTCAACTTTTAAACCCCTGGATCTAGCCATACCTGAAGGCAACCCTATCCTGGATATTTTAATTATACAAGTTAATAAATTCCTCTTTTTGCTAAAGTTGGTTGAGTTCAGTTCTGTCACTCATCCCCCTTTGGGGGATGACTAATAGGGCCTTGACTAATATAAAAATTGAAGGGCCTATGACATAGGCCAAGCCTCCAAAGTGTCACACTGTGTGCTTCTTGGATGGAGACACCTCCCCCTTCCCAGCAGATTCCCTGACTCCCTGCATGAGCTCCAGCAACAACCTGTAGAAGGCATACCCAAGGTAAATGCACCATTTCACGGTACCCAAGAGATGGCTCTGCCTTCTGGGTACCCATAACTAAGGTGTTCCCCACCATAGATTCTGCCTTCCTATTTGATCAAGAGCACAGGCTTTGGAGTCCAGTTCAAATCCCAGCTCCAATATTTCCTAATCATGAGAACTTGGGCAAATCACTTGGTCTTCCTGAGCTTCAGCTTCCTCATTTGTAAGTGGGGAGAAGATCGCCTGCCTACTTTACAGGGTCTTAGAGGAGATTAAGACAGGCACAACTATTTACGTGCTAAAAAAAATGGTAGCTACAAGAGATTCCAAAAAGCATATACTACAGAGCCTGGGCAATTGTCAGGCACTTATGGTCTGCTTGGAAAGATAGCACCTACACACATAAATCTATTTCCACATAAAACAGCCTCCTACAGCCAAAACAAGTATAGGGGTAGAGGCAGGGAATGTCCACTTCGAGGGAACCCATTCTGGATGTGAGTCAGGCAGCCCCTTGCTGGCCTCCTGGCTGGTCCGCTCCCCTCTTCCCTGAACCCTTTCTGGATGTGAGTCAGGCAGCCCCTTGCTGGCCTCCTGGCTGGTCCGCTCCCCTCTTCCCTCCATCACCCCAGCTCCTCACCCCAGACCAGCACACACAGGTGCTGCCGAAATGTTCACCCAGTGACTCATTCACACTCCCAGAGAGTGGGAACAGACAGTGATTCCCAGGAGCACCCAGAGTCCTGATTTAGGAAGGAGGATCGGGTAGCAGCAACATTTGGGCTGGTTGCTGGCCAGCCCCAAGGACAGCTGGGAGATAAATGTCTCCCCCAACCCCATGGGAGGGAAGCCTTACCAGCTCCCTCAGAGCAGAGGGACTGAGTCACAATTCCATACCCCCCAGCCCTGCCAAAGTTCTTTATTCATTACAATGGGGCTTCCTGAACTGGGAGGCTCATATTTGAGACAGTCTGACACAAACCCCAGATAGGGCATTAAATAATGACTCCAATACTGATCCATACTATGAGACAGATGCACCTTGAAAACATTCTGCTAAGTGAAAGAAGCTAGTCACGAAAGGCCACATATTGTGTGATTCCATTTATATGAAATGTCCAGAATAGGCAAATCCATAAACAGAAAAACCTTAGTGGCTGCTTAGGGCTGGGGGGCGGGGGGTCCGAAGAATGAGGAGTGACAGCTAATAAGTACAGGGTTTCTTTTGGAGGGAGACAAGTCTTTGAGTATACTTAAAAGGATTGAACTGTACACTTTAAATGGGTGAGTGGTGTGGTATATGAATTATATCTCAATAAAGTTGTTAAAAATATTAAAAGCAATTGACTCCCAAGGGGAGAAAATTAGCCCCCTTTCAAATCTCTTCTAATTTTTCTAATTTGTCAAGGAGCAAGTCTCCACTGGGTACTGGTGTATCCTTACTCTCTAACACTTGTTAATTTCTAGTTTGAATAAGGAGAGCAGGCTTCATGCTCAGTGTCTCGGGCAGACAGCAGTTCCTAGCCAGACTTGTCTGGTTTCTATTGTATTTATTTTTCTGATTGTCTTCTTATTATGGAAACTGACCATTCCATTCATTTATTAATTCATCTTTATTCAACATATATTTATTGAGCATTATTGTGTGTCAGGCACTGTTGTAGCCTCAGTGACACACAAACCAAAATCCCTGCCCTCATGGAGCTTACGTACTAATGCAGGGAACCTAAGCAATAGATGTGGCTTATGGTCTCGAATCCCCATGCGGCCACTCACTAGCTGTGTGACCCCAGGCAAGTGGCTTAACCTCTCTGAGCCTCAATTTCCACACATGTAAAATGGGGATAATAACTGCACCTAACTCAGGATCCAATGAGCCAATATGTGTAAAGGGACAAGATGGTGATTGATACTCCATAGGTGCTTAATAAATGTTTGCTATTATTATTTATTTTCATTTATAATTGTGATAAAAATATTTCCTCTTTAAACACATGTACTTAAGTTTAAGTTTCCTTTTCAAATAATTTTATTTAAGTCTAAAAAAAAGGGAAGGTGGGAAGTTAATTTAAAAAATAAGAGTACGGTAAGGAGAATAAGACAAAGGCCACAAGAGTGCGTTTAGGAGATGAAATCTGGAAAGCCCTGAGTTGGAGGAAGATGTCAGAAGAGCCATGACTCCCAGCTGGCACTGAGTGGAAATATAAAGCTATTTTCAGCCTCAGCACAACAAGGAGACTTGTTCCATCCATCTCAAAACTGCAGACTTCTCCCCACTTGTTTGTTCTGCAGGATCCCAAGCTGTGGGATTTCCCTGCCATCCCCAGAGGCTCTGGAAAGAGGAGTTCTGTACAGTCAGGGAGCACGGGCACTAGATGAAGACGAAGCTGTGGACCTCAGGGCAGGAACAGTCCCGGAGCTGCCTGAGTCTCTCCCAGGTCCCTCAGCACAGGGGGTGGCTGGCTGCTTGCCATAGCAACAGCTGGTTCCTGCAAGAGATGGGCTGGTCAATCGGCTTATGACTTCCCTGGGCTCCAGGGACATTCACCTTCATGGGCCCCTTCCTCCACAGTTTATGACTGCATTGCATAAAGACAAATATAATCCAGGCTGGATTCATGATTAGTATTCGTTATTATTGTACAGGTTTTTTCTCCTGGTTTTAAAAGAAATTAAAATCAAAACATTTTTGTGGTCCCTGAAAGTATGTGAACACTGTACCCTGATGAAGACATTAGCCTTGAGAATGGCCACCGAGCCACCGATGCTCAGAGGCCACACAAGGCAATCCAGAGTGAACTCTTGAGGGTCTGGGGGATGGCACTGCCCCATCCTTGCTGAACATACCGGGGCAAGTTGCTTAACCTCTCTGTGCCCTCTTTTCCTCCTCTGTTGGAAGGCAACACAGTGTGGTGGCTTAAGAGCACAGGCTCTGGAATCAGATGGGATATGTGACCCAGCTCCTAGGAGCTTCCATCTCCTTAATGGAAAACAGAGATGTCAATAAACCACCTCTCGGAAGTGTTGGGAAGGTTATGAGATGCTGTGTATGGATGAAATAAAAATGATAATAATGATAACAATAATAATAACTATTTCAACAACAAGTATGAACAATCTAATGCTACAAATGCAACCACATGGATGAAACATGCAAACTCCATGTACAGTAAAAGCAACCAGATTCCAAAGGGCACATCCTGCATGATTTTGTTTATGTGAAGTTGGGAGAAAAAAGAAATTAAACTATAGTGTTTAGGGATCTGCACCAAGGTTAGTAAAGCTATAAAGGAAACTGCACAACAGATTACCAAAAAAGTCAGGACAGTGGTTTCCTTTATGGGGAGGGGAGGTGCTGAGGTTAGGATGGGGTGTTGGGGGAGCTCGAGGACTGGCCAGGTTCTGTTCCTTGCCTGGGTAGTGACTACCCAGGTGCATCTCTTTTCCAAACATTTGTTAATCTGTTCATATATTTTTAGCGAATTTTTTGCAGGTATAATTCAAATTTTTAGAATTGCAAAATGATAACAACAATAGCAGACGCTGATTCAGTGCACATGCCAGGCACTGCTGCAAGCTACCAAGCGCAGCACCTGGCACAGAATAGGCGCTTCGCAAATGACAGCATTTAAAGTTACTGTTATTATTGCTGTCCTCATTATATAAAACAGAGTTAATGTCCCTTGTCTCAAAAGGACCAGTCAGGCCTAAATGAGAACCCATGTGAAAAGCGCCTACTTGGTGCCCAGCGCACAGTAGGTGAGTGGCTCATGGCAGTGTTTCTTCTGCTTGTCACAAATTCAGAGACACTTCTTGGGCTAAATAAGCCCTCTGAAAATCCCCAACTGCCAGGCTAATCCCTCTCCAGGCCCATGCCCTTTGCTCGCCCGCTCTCGCCAGCTGCCCATGGAAAGAATCCGGCTGGCAGCTCATTTCCCTGTGTGCTTTGATCCCCATGCTCTGCCCAATCCTTCCTGGTGAGCTCATGCCCCAATCAGACCTTCCATCACCTGTTCTGTGAGCCTGGCCCTTGGAGGGGAGTGTGAAGAGATGCCTCTCTCTGGCACAGCCCTGGGTCTCCTTTCCATTCCTTCCCATCCCTGGTAGAGACAGGGGTCTCCGTGACTCTCCTCATCGCCACACCAAAGTGCCATGTTCTACATCCCAGAGTATTTATGTCAAAAATGAGAAATTTGGAATTAATCAGAGCCTTCGGGCTTATCCAAACACGAATGGATAAACTGAGGCTCTAAGAAGTGAGTACTATCCCAAAGAATGAATCTCTAATGGTGGCATCTCAGGTACAGGACAGGTAAGTGGGAGATAGGTTGAAGAGGGGCTGACAGCGAGGGCCTCCCTACCATGTGATAACATTGTCTGACATTTATATATTGTTCATCACATCCATTATTTCTCATTTCCCCAAAGTAGGCATTATCGTAACTATTCTACAGATTAGACATGACAATAGCAGCTGCCACTAATGAGTATCTACAAGGGGCCAGGTGCTGTGCAAAGGGCTCAGAATCCTTCCCACAGTCCTACGTGGTGGGGACTATCAGGGTTAGGTGGAGGGCTTGCCCAGAGTCACATAGCTAATAAGGGCCAGAGGTGGAATTTGAACCACCAATGTGCAGTCCCAATGCCTCTTGTCCAAATACATCTGCCTCTAACACCCTACTGGCATAAGAATTCCCTACTCCAGGTCTGCAGCAAGTGGGGCTGCTAAATTTTAAAAAGAAGGAAATTAACACCCTTGGAAATTGTAGAAGAACTCCCTGGACAGACTCCAGAGAAAGCCCACGTTCGAACAGTATAATAATCCCTGTGCTGGAAAAGCACTTTTAGTGGGAAACAGTCTAGATTAGACTTTAGAGTTTGGCTTGGGGGTCTGAGCAGTTTTGATTCAAATCTCATTTCTGCCACTTGCTAGGTGTGTGACCTTGGGAACCTCTTTGTATCTCAGTTGCCTCATCAGGAAAGCAGGGATCCTAAAACTATCCACTTCAGATTCTTGCAATGTTTCAGCAGCATACTGTGTGTCAGTGTGACCTCAGCAACTTCCACACTCCCCTCACACACTCTGCGCCTGCCACCATGGCCTCTTTTGTTCCTCCAGTGCAGCAGGAACACTCCATCCACCTCAGGGTCTTTGCACTTGCCGTTCCCCTTGCCTGACATGCCCTTTCCCCAGATATCCACAAGGCTCCTTCCCTCATTTTTTTCAGGTCTTTGCTCAAATGTCACCTTCTTTATGTCACCCTCCTTAAACAGGCTTTAAAAAACAACTCCCAGAACTTCCCCCTCACTCTTCTTTCTTTCCCTAACACTTATCTCTCATCTAACAATTATAGATTTACTTATCTATTATCTGTCCCTTCACAGCAGAATGTTGTCTCCATAAGGGAAGGGACCACAGCTGCTTTGTTCATTGCAGTCTCCCCAGTGTCCAGAACATTGCCTGGCATGTGCTCAATAGTAAGTGCTCCACAGACAATTACTGAAAGGAAGGAAAGAAGGAAGGAAGGAAGGAGGGAGGGAAGGAGGGGAGGAAGGAAGGAAGGAAGGAAGGAAGGAAGGAAGGAAGGAAGGAAGGAAGGAGGGAGGAAGATAAAGAGTTTAGTATAATTCCAACTCATAGTAAGCACTCAGTAAATGTTAGCTATTGTTACAATTAGTATACAAAGTGCTTCCCAAGACACCCTGCCCTTGTGGAGGCACTCTAGGGGGCTGATGTAAGGCAAATCTGGATCAAATCCTGCTGTGTGACCTTGACTAAGTCACACTGCCTCCCTGAGTTGGTTTCTCCATCCAAAAAATGAGGGTACCCAAACATGGCTTTTAAGGGAATCATGAGGATTCAGTGATAATGCCCTTTTCTTGAGTGCTTTCTGGATGCCAGGAGCTGTGCTAAGTCCTCAACTTGCACAATCTCAAGTAATCCTCACCACTGCCCCATGGGGAGCTACTCATTACCTGCATTTTCAGATGAGGTACTTGGGGTTCAGAGAGGTTATGAGATTCGCCAAAGGTCACACAGCTGGAAGTGGCAGGAGCCTGGCTCCTAATTGGCTGATCTCGGACACTGGAACCAGGACCCTGATGGGTCCCACCCTGTCCAGGGAGCAGCACCCCAGCATCTCCTGGGGTGCCATCTCAGGCAGCAGAGAAGCCCCAGGCTCTACAGGGACACTTGCCCATGCCCAGGTCCCACTGCTCACCCTCTGGCCCCACTGCCATCCCCATAGCAGCACTGGCTCCTGGCGTCCTGGGTAGGCCATTCATACCTCACACAGACCGTGTGGCCCTGGGTCAGATACCTTGTCCATTGGGCATGGGGTGCCCTCACCTGCCCACAGCTCCCTGGAATGGACCCCAACCGGAACTGGACATATTACCTGCAGCCACACAGGGAGACACCACCCAAAGCACCATGAGCACTGACAGAGCACCTACCATGCACCCAGCCCTATGTGGACCCAGGTTGGTACCATTTTTCCCTAACATAGAAGCCTTTTGAGCAAACCAATTTAAATCACAGGTTGCTTACGACAAAAGACTCAACTCCTGCTTTTTAAAGTTAACATTATTGAGGCTTATCATGTGCCAGGCAGGCTCTATTCTAAGCACTTTATCCAAAAGACTATATATTTTATTTTTCATCTGCCTCCCCATTATGTCAGCTCCACAAAAGCAGGAATTTTTGGTTTTTAACTGTTGAGTCCAACTCCTAGAATTGTACCTGGCTCAATAAACATTTGCTGAATAAATCATTTGGTCCAATGGAACAGGGAAACCTTGCAAGGTAGGTGTTGCCCCCAGTTTTAAGGTTAGGAAACTGAGGATCAGAGAGACAACTTGCCCAAAGTCACACAGCTAAGTGGCGTTGCCTAAAATGGAACCACCTAAACTGAAAAAAGCCTAAATGGATACTCTTAAGCACTCCACCACATTTTACAAAAGATCCTATTTTATAGAGAAGATTTATTACGAAAATTATTTAAAAGGGAAGCTCCTCATTTTAGGGTATCTTAAATAGACCCAAAATGCCAATTTACCCAACTTCTCCTACAAGTAGCAGTAAAATAGCTCCCCCTGCTGGAGGAAACGCAGCTTGTCAAGGACTCGGGGGAGACTCTGTGTGGGGCTGCTGCCCCCTGGTGGCTGCAGCCTCTGGGAGGCCTGAGGAGCCAACAGTTTTCTTCTTCCAGGGACAGCCCAAACCCAGTTCCTTCCTCTCTGAGTTGCCCCATAACTCCTCAGGAATCTGTCCCCTACCAGAAGCTGGTGACAACTGGAAATTTTGTCTTTCCAATCCACTTTCTCTTCCCCTTTTGGTGGTTTATTTAGGGAACTCTTGTCCCTATCCTATGAGGTCTCCAAGGGACAATCACTCAGGGTTCCTAGTCCTGCCTCCCACACCTGCCATTAGGTTGGCAAATGATTGTTGCTGACCAAGCAGAGTTCCCCATATTCCTGGCCATAGTGACTGGCTCAGGGATGGGCCCAGGATCCAAGCAGGACCAATCAGGGTCTTCTCCAAAAATAATACACTGAGTCTAGAAAGAGAACACCTTTAGGGTTACTAAGCTGGGAGGGTATGGGGCTGCTTATCCCCATAATATCCCCAAGATGACCATCGTGGCCACTACAGGGAGAAAGCCAGCTTGAGAATGAAGACGGCCCATGGAGTGAAAGAGAGAGAAATGAGAGCAAGTCCCAGCAACATTACATGTACTCTTGGCTCCAGCCACGCTTGAAGTGACACTACGTCAACACTCCCTTTCCAGTTATGTAAGTCAATAATTCTCCTTTTCACTTGAAGCAGTTTGAGTTGTATTTCTGTCACTTGCAATCAAAAGAATCGCAACTAAAATAGTTCTCCTATCCATCTCCATTGCCTCTGATAGTTATTGAGTACCCAGCACGTGCCAGGCAGGCATCATCCTGGAAGCTTGAGCTCATCACCACGATCCTGCAACATGCTGGTCTGTCTCCAGTCCCTGCAATCCACCCTTCACAAGCCAAGAGGGCTGCTGCCCTGGTCCAGACCACCTGCATCTCTCACCTGGACCACTGCAGCTGCCTCCTTGTTGCTCTCCCTCATTCCCTCCTTACCTCTTCACAATCTGTTCTCCAAATAGTATCCAAAGGGAGCCTGTGAAAACCTGTCAGATCATGTCATTCCGCTGCTCAAAACCCTACCATGATTCCCATCTCATGAAAGTGCCTAATTCCTTACCATGCCTACAGGCCCTCTGTAATCTGCACCCCACCCCCATTGTCTTTCTGACTTCATTTCCTGCTCTCTCACTCTCCCTGCACTCCAGCTGGTTTTCTTGCCGATCCTTGAGCGTACCAGGCATACCCTGCCTCAGGACCTTTGCACTTGCTGTTCCCTCTTCCAGACATGCTATTCCCCCAGATATCCTCCTCCAGATCTTAGTTCAAATGTCACCTTCTGTGAGGATATCTCTGACACCCCCGTCCCTTCCCTTCTTATTTTTCTCAATAACACTTAGCAGCATCCAACGTGTTGTTTATTTGCTTATTGTCTCTCTCCTCCCACTACTCTGTCCATTCAATGAGGACAAGTATTTCTGCCTTTTCTTGTTCTTTGCTGTAGCCCCAAGACCTAGCACAGTGCCTGTCACATAGCAGGTACTCAGTAAATGTCGAATGAATGGATGAATAAATGAAGTTGACTGGAGACCAATTATTGAGGACTTTAAAATCCATGTTAATGAGCTTACAATTGTAACAGTGTAAGAATGGGGAGATATTAAAGCTATCAAAGCAAAAGAGAGACGTGATAAAAGAATTTTAGTTCCAAAAAATACCTTCACAAATTTTAGTTTGACTGTAGGTTCATTGGCTTCCACTTACCCTACTGTCTCCGGCTCCTTGGAAACACTTCACTTTTTCCACTCTTTTCCATAGCTACCTGTGGTTATCAGAGCAGGGACTGTGAGTCAAGGAGAAAATAGTTAGATAGGACAATACCTAGGCTATGGCACCATAGGGACACCAGGGCTGGGTACCCCTGATGTCTGAGTCACTTACATGACAGCCTTGAGGAGACTGTGGGATCTTGGAACTGGATAGGTGATCCCCTCCAGGGCCCTTTATACAGGTCTGGAAGCAGAATCATATTTATCTCTGACACTCCAGGGTCTGGTGCATAGTGGGTCTCAAAAAAGTTTTTTAAATGAATGATTTGGTGAATGAATAAGTGAGTGATCAAGAAAGAGTAGATAAAAGAGCCAATAACTGAATGAATGGAAGGATGGTTGGCTGAAATGATGCAAGAAAGAACAGAAGAATGAATGGATGATGGGTAGACACACGAGAAGATGGAAGGACAGAAGGAAGAAGAGACAGACAAGCAGAAAAATGGATGAATGGGAGAGATGAATGGAAAGAAGGATGGATGGAGAGTTAACAGGTGGATGGACAGGTGAATGAATAAAAGAAACAGATGGATGAAAAGATAGAAGAATGGAGAAAGGAAGTGCAGAGGGATGAATGGGAAAATGGCTGTATGGATGGACAGATGAATGGATGCACAGATGAATGAGTGGATGGCGAGGTGTAAGAATAGAAGAAAAGAGATACAGCGTGAGTAAATTAATGAGTAAAATTATTTTGTTGGGCCGGCTTCCAAGCTTCTTCCTTCCTAGATCAGACAGAAGGAACATAGAGGAAAAGGACTGATAGTTCACAACAGGTTGGTGATTCCTTAGGAAAATAATCCAAAGGAAGTCCCTCTTCTTTCCCATTCTCTGAGAGATTAGGCTGAGTTTAAGACCTCGCATTGAACCTTGTGACCTAGCGGAGGCCACACCAGGGCATCCCCGGCACCTCTGCCTGCTTCAGTCAGGGGAACTAGACATGGTTCCCTAACACACCCACCAGACAGCCTCCTCCCCTCTTCTCTTCCAACGCCATAGTGCTTAATGCTTGTGACCTAGCGGAGGCCACACCAGGGCATCCCCGGCACCTCTGCCTGCTTCAGTCAGGGGAACTAGACGTGGTTCCCTAACACACCCACCAGACAGCCTCCTCCCCTCTTCTCTTCCAACGCCATAGTGCTCCCTTTGGTGCAGCCTAAAGCAGTAAGGAGAGCCCCAGACAAGCCCGGGTTCTAGTTCCAGCTCCCCCTCTTAGAGCTGAGTGGTCTTGGTCAAGGGACTGCACTTGTCTGAGCCTCGTTCTCATCAGCAAAGTGGAGATAATATTAGTACCTACTTCACGGGGTTATTGTAGGAATTAAATACGATGCTATACAATGAGCACCTGGGACATAGTACATACTCAACAAACACCTGCTGAATTCCATTCCTTGCTCACTGTTCCAGCCACTAGGTCCCTGATCTTTATGATCTACCCCCTCAATCTGCCTTCAAAACCATCTCACCTGCATAACTTAGTCCTTGTCCCCTCACCATCTTATGAGAATAATAGCTGCATAACAGTAGCTCACACACATCAAGCAACTTACAAGGGGGAGAAGACACACTCGCTGAGCACCTACCTGGTGCTGGATCCTTTGCCAACACTACCCCAGTTTACACTCATGACTCATCCAACCCTGAGAGATCAACCTTACTATTCACATTTTACAGAAGGGGAAACTGAGGCTCAGGGAGGCTACCAAACTTCTCCATGACCACATGACTAATGAGTAGCAGAACCAGGACTCCTCCCAGACCGCCAGCTGGAATCACATCTCGCCTGCTGGTCACTGCTGTATCCCCCATCCCAGAACAGGCCTGGCAGAGAGTAGGTGCCAGGGCCGCCTGGGGGATGAAGTGAGTGTCATGCAAGGCAGCAGGCCCAGTGGGCACTCAATAAATATTCATTGAGAAAGGATTAAGTGTGTATTACTAGCCCCTGGCCCTATGCCAGATACTAGGAGAAGAATGACCCCTGTTCTCTAAGATCTCCCACTCTGCACATAAGGAACCAGGTCATTTTAACACAGGTGACATGTAACATGATGGTGATAACAGGCAAGCTGTTGTCAAGGCCAGAGGCTCAGCCCAACCCAGCCTCGGGCACTGGAACCTACTACATGCCAGGCCCCATTCTGGATGAGGGATAGAGCAAAAAACAGGCTTGGAGATAGGGGATCTGCGGTGGGGGTAGGGGAGGTCCTAGTTCTGCTACTCTTTAGCCATGTATCTTGGGCAGGATTTGTAGCCTCCCTAAACCTCAGTTTTCCCTTCTGTGAAGTGAGAATAGTTAACAATGACCTCACAGAGTCCAGTCACATGGTAAAGTGTTTGGCACATGGTGGTGGTAGTCAGGACTATCTTCCCAGGGAAAATTGACATCTTTGAAGGTAGGCAGAGGGAGGAAGAAAATGAGGCCATGGGAGGCGAGAGCCAGAGCAAGTAGAACTTTCATGCCCCAGGAGAAGTGTGGGCTTCACCCTGAGGGCAAGGGGTACCTTCTGAAGAATTTAAAGCAGGGGGTGACGCTATGGTAGGATTTGAGTTTTAGAGTGACCTCCCCTCCCTGCCAGGCTGTAGTCTAGGGAGAGATTGGAAGGGGATAATTTGGCCCTACTGGTTGCTCTTCTACGTTTTAGGAAAATCACTTTCACTCTCTTGGTCAATTTCTTCAGCTGTAAAATGGGCATCACTATTTTTTGAATGATTCTATATAAAATCCATCTGTCATTTTGGGGGGACCTCTGGTCAAGATGGCAGAATACACAGTCCCCAGCATCACTCTCTTCCACAAATCAACTAATTTACAACTATTAAAAAGCAATGACAGACAAGCTGGGGCCACAGGAGCTCAGGGGAAGAGGAGGAGAGACCTGTGGAGTTCATGAAGGTGGGAGAAGCCACAATGAGAGAAAGACAAAACTGCTCTGGCCATTTTGTGCCATGGCCGCTTTAAGTCTGGAGCTGCTGAGTGCACAGAGCAGGAGCCAGCAAAAGCCGCGGCTGTGCCCTTTGGATGAAGTTGCTTGGAGGCAGCAGGGGAGAAGAGGGCCTTGGTGGCTCCCAGACCAGCAAGACCACTAATAGGGTTCCTGTGGACCCACATAGGAGTGAAGAGCCACAACAACTGTAAAAAGGGAACCACTCAGAGGCCAGTGAGTCATCACAAGGGACTGGTGTACAACCCGTCCCATGGGAAGTGTTTGCAGCATGGGTGGTGGGGGAGATGGGCCCACCAGGGGAACACTAGGGCACAGCAAGGACAGCTGATCTGCCCCCCAATCAGCATAGGACCACTCAGAGGAGAATGGTCAGGAACATAGAATTGCATGGGGTGCAGTTTGATGTAAAGACTCAGGCCCAGACCTGTGTTTCTATGTAGCCCAGCTGCATTGGATCTCACTAAACCCAGAAGTCCTATAAAGCCAACCATTAAAACCTGAGCTGCACAAAAAGCCTTCCCCAGGGAATCAGGAGCAAAGCAGCAATTTAGCTCAACCACAGAGCTCAAGCATTAATCCCTACAGGAAGTTCCCTCACTTTAGAAGTAAGCAAAGGACAACATATTAGTTCCAGCACAGAGTTTAAGTGGTGGAAACAGCAAATAATCCAACACAGAACTGAAAGAAAAAACAGAGTACCCACAACCAGAGACAAAATTTGATATTAACTAGTAAAGGTCTCATTTCGCCAAAGAACACCGATAACACCTAGAAGGACCAGAAGTCCCCCGGGCTACCAAACCAGAAAGGGGGGACAACCAGGCATACCGCCAGTGCCACAGGGCCCACCCCAGGTCCTGAGGCACGGATCCAGGGACCAGACCCTTTGCCCACAACCAGACACACCGCCAGTGCTATGGGGCCTACCTGGGGCCCTGAGGCACAGATCTGGGGACCGGACCCTCTGCTTGCAACCAGGCATACTGCCAGTGCCACGGGGCCCACTCAGGGTCCTGAGGTACAGAGCCAGGGACCAGACCCCCTCCCACAACCAGGCACAACACCAACACCATCAACAACTAGGAGTATGCCAAAAACATCACCTCCATGTGGGTGGCCCACCACAGCCACCACAGTAGCCATGGCTGCCACAAAAGCATCTAGATGCCACAACCACCATATAGATGATCTGCCAGCCACTGGAGTGTATTGACACAAGGAGAGTCACCAGCAGAGACCAGAGAAAAGAAGAGGATGTCCCTCTCCACAAAGCCCATTCCGGAGTGACAGAAGAAGCATCTGCTCTATGATAATATTGGGGGACCTGATCACACCCCTCAGCATTGGACAGTTCATCTAAGCAACAAGTCAACAGAGTAACCATTACTCTTTCAGAAGGAGGGAAGAAATCTAGTGTTATGAGAGGTGGGAGGGGGAAGGGAGAGGGGGGTGGGGAGAGATTGGACAAACAGCATAAAGGATAAGTATCATTTGTAACAATATATATGTTAGTAAGATTGATTTGATCAACATATGCCAACATTGAACCCCCAAAATATGTATAATCAATTATGATTCAATAAAAATTTAAAAATAAATAAATAAATAAAAGCCCTCTGTCAGAACGGGCAGTGTAGCAGCATCTGTTGTTTTGCCTGCCCTGCATCCATTCTCCCCACCTTCCTTTGAAAACCCTCTCCTCTCCCCACCCTTCCAGCTTCAAAGGGAGCACAAACCCCAGGTGTGGTCAATCAGAGTATCCCCTTACCATGGCCATAAGGATAGGTTCAGCAATGGACACATGACCCAGATCAAGCCAATGGGACTTCATCCTAGGCCATTTGCTGGAACTAAGGGAAAGAGGCCTGCTCTTCCAGCTGCTAGTCTGGTTGCAGGGAAGGCTGGAGCTATCAAAGACCATTACAGTGGACAGCCTGCCTGAGAATGAGATCAACCCAGAGGAAAACAGAGCTGAGCAATGGAGAGAGATTCCTAGCATCACTGCTTGAGCCACTGGATCCAGCCATGCCTAAAGGCAGTCCATGGAATTTTAGTTATATGAGCCACACATTTTTGCTCAGGTCACTTTAAGTTGGGTTTCCTATCGCATGCATTTAAACAAAGTCCTAACTGGTTCACGCAGAGAGAGAAATAGGAAGAAGAACTGAGATGCCCAGAGAAAGTCAGAACTTCTTACCTTACTCACAGCTGAGGAGGGGGGATCAGGGCAAAGGAAGGCAAAGTCCCACCCCAAACTCAGACTCCACCCAGGAACTTATGGAGGGTCCTACAGTCCAGCCCGACTGCTCCCACTGAGAGCCTCCCCCGAGGCCCACCCCAACTCATGCAAGGACTGCTGGCACTCCGCTCCCTGGTGGCTCCAGTACTCCATGCAGCCTGCCCGCTCTTCCAGAGGGGGACAGGGGACGCCTCCATTTCTTGGCTCCTGCAGGACATGCCTCCAGCGAATACGGTAGGAGAGCTGGCAGGGCTTGACACATCAACTCCAGCCACTCCACTCTGCCACCACGCAGGAGACCACTGGAAGAGAAGATGGCATCTTCAAGGGAGACTTCTCTGGGGATTGGCTGGCCAGCAGCCAGTCTTCTCCACCTTCCCCACACTTTGAATCCCCAAAACCACCACACTGAGCACTAGGACTCTTGCAAACCCGAATCTACACCTTCCTCAAAAGTTTCCCCCAAACTGTTTATAGATCCACCTAAACTGAGACTAAAGTTTCACATTGTATTTATCCATTATCCTGCTGAAGATCGTTTAGGTTGTTTCTATCACTCACTCCTTCAATGAACATTTCCTGGGCACTTAGGGCAACTGATTTCACCTCTCCACACCTCAGTTTCTTCCTCTGTCATATGGGAATAAGGACAATATCTACCTGATAGGGTGGTCTCAAGGATTCAACCAAATATGACATATAAAGCACTCAATGAATGCTGACACATAGCAAGCACTCAATGAATACTAGCTGTTCCTCTGCAGTAGTGAAAATGAACCACAGCTACACTGTCAACAACGTGGAGTGGAAAGAAGTTATTTGCAAAAGGATAGACACATCCAGTGTGACACTATTTAATGTGACACTATTTAATATACAGTTTAAAACCTGCAAAACAGTACTATATAGCATTCAGGAATCCGTGCAGGTATAGTAAATACAGTCATGCATTGCTTAACAACAAAGATGTGAGTACATTCTGAGAAATGTGTCATTAGGCAATTTTACCACTGTGCGTTATAAGGAGGAACAGCAATGAATTTTCCTACTATCTACACTGGCCACTAGTTGCATGGGTGGGGCCCTCTACCTATGTTACAAAGTCTCTCTGTGACTCACTTTCCTTATCTGATAAATTGTGCTGTGGATTGAATGTCCCCACAAAACTCATTGAAAATTGCCCTCCATTGTTAACAGTGATAAGAGGGTGGGAAATCCTATTATGGTAACTGAAAGGTGGGGCCTTTAAGAGGTGATTAGACTGTGAGAACTGCATTCTTGTGAATGGAACAATCCATTGATGGTTTAATGGGTGGTACTAGGTGTGGTTCTGATGGCTTTATAAGGAGAGCCAGTGACAAACTTAGCTTTCTCTTGGTCAGCCCATTCTCACCATGTGATATCTTGTGTCTCTGTGGAGAGTAACCACCAAGAAAAAGGCTCTCACCCAATGCATCCCCTGGACAGGGGACTTCCCAACCTCCAGCCTCCAAACTGTAAGAAATAAATTTTATTTTCTTATAAATTACCCAATTTCAGGTATTCTAAGTAACAGAAATGGACTAATACAAATGGAAATTAGAATAACACCACCCCCACGAAGTTATGAAAATTAAACTACAGGTGGGGATTGTGCCTGGCACTCAGCAAGTTCTCAGTGAGTGTTAGCTAACTACTATTAACTATTATCTTACTATGGGATGGGTGGGAACCAGATAAAAATGCAAGAATTCTGAAGTAGACAACAATCCTTTCACTTAGGGTCAGACCTAATGTGTTAAATGTTTGGCTTTTTATCTTAAAGGACTGACCTACCTTTGGGAGGGTCACCCCATGGATAAGCGAGGCACTCCTCCTCACCATAGCTGGCAGGAGGTTTGTTTACACCAGCATCACCACAAACACATGAGTAATGTGTTGCTCTGTTATATCACAGCAGCTACGACATCACTAGGCCGTAGGAATTTTTCAGCTCCGTTATAATCTTATGGGACCACAATCACCCATTGTTGACTGAGATGTCGTTATGCAGTGCATGACTGTACATGCATATACAGTCAATCCTCATTATTTGCAGATTCTGTATTTGTTAATTCGTCTGTTTGCTAACATTATTTGTAACCTCAAAATCAATATGTGCAGGGCTTTTACAGTTACTCACAGACAAGTACAGAGCAATGAAAAATTGGAGTCACCCAACATGCACATTCCCAGCTGAGGTCAAACAAGGCCCTGCTCTGCCTTCTGTTTCAGCCTCCAACAGAGATGACCAGAGGATGGAAACAGGAGGGGCGGGGCCCTGGGCCACTGGGCAAGGTTCGAATTCCAACTCTGGCACCTGACAGTGGGGTGGCCTCAGGTGAGTCACTTCTTAACACATTTTTGTAAAATAAAGAAAATGAAATAGTCCTGCTCTGCCTTCTGTTTCAGCCTCCAACAGAGATGACCAGAGGATGGAAACAGGAGGGGCAGGGCCCTGGGCCACTGGGCAGGGTTCGAATCCCAACTCTGGCACCTGAGAGTGGGGTGGCCTCAGGTGAGTCACTTCTTAACACATTTTTGTAAAATAAAGAAAATGAAATCTACCAGGATGAGTTTTTAGGATTTAAGATTATAATCTACGTGAGATGTGTGTACATATTTCCCCTAGAAGCAAGAATTCAGTATTTGTTAATTCATTGTTTGTGGTGACTTCACAGAACATAACTACCTGAACCACAGGAATGGACTGTACATATTTACATATATAAACACAGACATGCATACACACGGGAATTATAAATGCCAGATTTAGCATAGGGGTGATCTCTGATGAGGACAGGAAAGATGACTGGGGAGGGGAACATAGAAGCTCCAGAGGGATTTGGCAAGGTTTGTTTCTTAGCTTCTCATGAGAGCTTGTGGTATTATTCTCTTCACACTGGTGTAAGTCTGAAATATTTCATCCCTTGAGATGCTCCATATGTGCCTACCACAGTAGGTATTTTCCAATGATGTGGCTCCTGAGACCTTCACTTCTTTGTTCCAAGTCCATAGTCCCAGGCCTGGAGCAACTCAGACAGGGAAAGGCAGTCTGGCAGAAACATGGAATCTGTGGACTTTCCCAGAGAGAGAAGTTATATGGATGTGCCAGCAAGTCCTGACGGGCAAACGCACACACACACACATCTCCTGCACACACAGGGCAGCTATCACCATCAGAATTAATTCACGCAGTCCACAGTCGACTGTGACCACTGTCCTGGGTGGTGGATACACCGCAGTGAATAACAAAGACGAGCTCTGCCTCCAAGGAAAAGGACTCAGCAGCTATGGCACATGTCCTGGTTCAGCGACATGAAAATGTGGGGGAAAGAAGAATACACCCTTGAACTGAGGGGATGGGGACACTGTGTCACAAAAACAGCGTTGCTTCTGGCATCTCAGGAAATCACATTTTCTTTGCATAAATCTCAGAGGTTTAAAACTTTTTTCTTGGAGCAAACAATTCTTCAACCTGCCCATCTTAGCAGAGTTGAAATGCTCAGAGAAGGGAGGAAGGAAAAAGGAAGAAAAGGGCAAGGAAGAAAGGAAGGAAAACAGGACAAGAAAGGGTGGGCGGGGGGAGGAGGGAAGACAATCTAGACCTCGTCAAGTGCTTTCACCACCCACCTGATAATGCTCAATTGCATCTTTGGTGCTGGACCAAGCGAGTCACATACACGACTTCATTTAGTACTCACAATAATCTCATGAGCTTGTGCTCTCCCCGATCCATTCTCGGCCCTTCTTTGCCCTGCCCTGTTCTCCGGGAAGCCCGTGTATCACCCAGACTCCCTGGCCCCCTGGCTGCCAGTTGAGTTGGGCCAATGGGGGGCACCAGCAAAGTCCAAGGGCAACAGGAGAGTGTGGCCAAGGCATTTATTGCAAACTCGGGACATTTATGCATTTATTCATACCGTGTCTGCTTCCTCCACTAGAACATCAGCTCCACAGAGACAGGGTCCTCGTTCCCTGCTGTATCCCATTGCCAAGCACAGTGCCTGGCACACAGGAACTCAGTAAGTAAAGCATCAGCAAATGAGCAAATCTTGCCTTAGTGACAAAGGAAATATGACAGGTTGACATTACAAAAAGCTACCACCAGATGACAGTGTTTCTCAAAACAAAGCCCGTCCCATTTTTTTCTGAGTAAAGAGGAAATTCTAGCTTTTCGGTGTAACAGAAAAAGGGAGGTGGGGTGTTAAGGCTGCTCCTTGAGCCCTGGAGACCCAGATAACATAGTGCCAGCTGAGCCTGCAAGGGTCAGACTAATCTCCCACAGTCCTCTTAGAATCACTCTGCCCCCCAAGCAACAGGCCCAGGCTCAGCAGGAAATGCCTTTCTGGACTATCCAAACCCCACCTTCTTTGAACTTCACTGCCTAGCCCCCTGCCCATCCACCCTCCTCATTGTCTACCAAAAGGATTTTTCTAGAATACAGTCTGGCCTGCACCTGAAATCTCCTAGTGCCCCTCCTGTCTCCTACAGAGGTGCTTCACAAACAGACTTTTTAAATAGTAGATCATAGATTGAGACCTCCAAGCCTAGTGCCTAAAAATCTAAATTTTCCTGCAACTCATGCACAGTCATTCAGTATCCCCTCCCCCTGTTTAAGGTCTCAGCACACTACCATTATTATATACCTGAATCCCCGGGCGTCGTGACCCGGCCCAGCTCCTGGGCACACAGTAAGTAGGTGATAAAAGGATGTTAGGTAGCTCCCATTTCGAATTTTTAAAAAGTGCCCTCTCTCTCTTTTAAATATAAATTCCTGAAGTAAGTTGCAGTAATGTCTCGGGGTGGAGGGGCCCAACCAATCACTTTCCTCCCCGACAACAGCAAAGTTGGGTCATATCCACTTTACAAGGTGACAGAATTTAGATTTTTGTCTCCAGTAGGTGCGAAATTTTTTTTTTTTTTTTTTAAAGATGACCGGTAAGGGGATCTCAACCCTTGGCTTGGTGTTGTCAGCACCACGCTCAGCCAGTGAGCAAACCGGCCATCCCTATATAGGATCCGAACCCGTGGCCTTGGTGTTATCAGCACCGCACTCTACCAAGTGAGCCACAGGCCGGCCCTAGGTGCGAAAAATTTACTTCTGGGATTGAAAAAGAACACAGTCCTCCCCCACTAGTGACTCAACCAAAGCGGCCCCTAATTTTAGAGCCCGGTGCGTACCACTCTGGACCGGCTTTTACGGAAATGCTTGGACCCTGGCCCGGTGGCCGCAGCCAGCACGGGGACCGCAGGGGACCTCTACCTGCGCATACACGGGCCCCTCCGCCTGGCGGCCGCGCCTGTGCAAACACGCCTGCTCCCAGCCCCTGACTCCTCCGCCCTTCGGGATCACTCAGCCCTGTCCCCGCGTCCGCTCTCAGCGTCCCCCCACCGCTACACTCCAAGCCCTCTCCAGGCGTCTGCCCTCCCCTCGGTTTCTCATCACCCTCCCCATTTGCCTTACGACCCCTCTGCCCGCAAGGCAGCGCGTGCACCCCTCCATGCCCCACGCCCATCCCCCAGCCAGGCTGGCCACATAAAATACCCGCCCAGTTGGATATGAATTTCTAAAAAACAGCCAATAATTTTAAATACATGTCCCATGCAATATTTAGGACATACCTAACCTTAAAAAGTATGCATTGTTTATCTGAAACTCAAGTTTAGTTTGGCGCCCTGTATTTTTATTTGCTAAACCTGGCACTCCACTTCAACCCACGCGCCTCCCTCCCCCGAACCCCTCCGTCCATGCCCCGCGCATCTCTCTCCGCCCGCAACTTCAAAGCCCACTCTTGCCCCCCATGTCCCGAGCGCCTGCGTCCCCCCGGCCCGCGCGCCCCTCTCCTCCCCGCCTCGCCCTCGGCTTCTGTGCCCCTTCCACGCCCAGAGCCCCCTAAGTGCGCGGCTCCCTTCCCCCGCCGCACTCCCGTCCCCGCACCTGGGCACACCCGCGCGCCCGCGCCGCGCCACACGCCTGGTCGCAGAAGCACCGCGGGGGCCCGCGGGCGACGCACATCGGGTCTCGGCCCGGGCAGCAGCGGGCCAGCGTTGCCATTAGTGTTAATAGACACTTAAATAATAATACTAATACCTTCCAATCATTTAGGGCTCACTATATGCCATGCATTGTGTTAAGTATTTTATATATATATATATATATATACACACACACACTAACATGTAATGCCCTGTTGGGCCTTTAAAAAGCTAACACCACCTTAAAGTGACATTACAAGTGGATTAACGTGGCAGCCTGGGAGAAAGCAGGGTGGGAGTGTCTGCGGGAACCTTGCCTTAGCCCTTATTGACCACACTTGTGAACACTGCGTAATTGCAATAGCTAGGTATTGAGACAGGATGCATGCCCTTAACCGGAGCTCGGGCGGAGGCTCCCAGCCCGACCCCTCCCCGAACCCACCTCCTACCTGTCACCGAGCTGATGTCCACCCCCATTCGTCCTGTCCAAACTTTGCGCAGTCCCTGTGGTCGTGAAATACCAAGATAATGATAATAATAACCGCCACAAATTTGCAGTTTCCCGTTGCCCCCAGGTTTCAGAAAGATAAAGGCGATACAGGAGTCATCAAAGCATTACGTTATGATAGATAACAATAGCGTATTGTTATAGTAATAGTAATAGCCACTATAATACAATTATAATAGCAATAATACCAACAATAACTGCCAATATTATTAATAGCCATAATAGTTACTGGGTTAAGGAGCCCGGGGCCAGGCTGTGTACGGGGCTTTCTTTATATGCCATCAACATTGCCCAAACCCTTGGATACACCTTCATTTTTTGACTTATTCCTCTACCTCGACTATTATTTCCTAGATATTTCTCTTTAAATGCACTCACATTTTAACTTCAAATAATTTTTGAAAACCTGTATCACTCAAGCGAATTCGAAGACAAACCATAGTCTGGAAGAAAATATTTGCAAAAGACACATCTGATAAAGGACTGCTATCTATCCAAAACACACAAAAACTCTTAGAACTCAAGAAGAAAACAAAAGACCCGATTAAAAAAATGGGTAAATGGCCGGCTGGTTAGTTCAGTTGGTTAGAGCACAGCTTTATAACACCAAGGTTACAATTCTGGTTCTGACCCCCATACTGGCCAGCTGTCAAACGAAAAAGGAGGTTGGGGGGGCAAAAGAATTAAACAAATACCCCACCAAAGAAAATACAGAGATGGCTAATAGCATATGAAAAGATATGCAACATCATATGTTATTAGGGAATTGCAAATTAAAACGACACTAAGATACCACTACATACCTGTTTAGAATGGTTAAAATCCAAAACACTGACAACACCAAATGCTGATGAAGACATGGAGCCACAGGAACTCTCATTCTTTGCCAGTGGGAATATAAAATGGTACAGCCACTGTGGAAGAGAGTTTGTCAGTTTCTTAATAAAAACTAAACATACTTTTACCATAGGGCATGTTTGCTCCTTGGTGTTTACTCAAATCAGTTGAAAATTTATGTTCATACAAAAACCTGCACATGGATGTTTATAGCAGCTTTATTCATGATTGGCCAAACTTGGGAGCGTTTCTTCAGTAGGTGAATGGATAAATAAACTGTGGTAAATCCAGACAATGGAATATTATTCAGCACTAAAAATAAATGAGCTATCAAGCCATGAAAAGACATGGAAGAAACCTAAAAGTATATTACTAAGTGAAGGAAGCCAATCTGAACAGCTTGTATACTGTATGATCCCAACTACATGATATTCTGGAAAAAGCAGAGCCATGTGACAGTAGAAAAGATCAGTGGTTGCCAGGGGTCGGTGGGAGGGAGGGATGAACAGGCAGAGTATACAGGATTTTTAGGACAGTGAAACTACTCCGTATGATACTATAATGGTGGATACGTGTCATTACACATTGTCAAAACCCATAGAACGTACACCAAGAGCAAACCCTAACGTAAACTATGAACTTTGAGTGATAATGATGTGTCAGTGTAAGTTCAACGATTGTAACAAATGTACGACTCTGGTGGGGGATGCTGATAGTGGCGGAAGTTGGGGAGGTGGAGAAAGCCCCGAGTTTATAAGAACTCCCTGCACTTTCTGCTCAATTTTGCTGTGAACCTGAAACTGCTCTAAAAAACAAAGTCTATTTTTTAAAAGAAGGAAAAGGAAAAAAAAAACATATCATTACTATAAATGGAAAGTCATCAATATATTTCATAAGTAAAGGGGAGGAGTTTATAAGAACTCCCTGCACTTTCTGCTCAATTTTGCTGTGAACCCGAAACTGCTCTAAAAAACAAAGTCTATTTTTTAAAAGAAGGAAAAGGAAAAAAAAACATATCATTACTATAAATGGAAAGTCATCAATATATTTCATAAGTAAAGGGGAGAAGGAAAGAAAGGCAGAATGACAGAGGACGTGCAAGGATGACGTAAGTGAGCTTAATCCTCATGTACTGGAGCAAAAATCAACAGATAATGTCTGATAAATCAACGAATGGCCACGTAAGCACATTATTTTGCTCTATGGAAATAAGAACTAGAAGAATAGCTACAAAGGCTAGAAGTGGTTGCCATGACAATTAAGCATATGAAGATACTCAACCTCCTAATAAGACATTTCAAATGTAAAAGTACAGAGACACGTTCCTTTCCAATTCGATAGCAGAGATCAAAAAAGGTTGATTTTTATTTGAATAGAATTGGGAGGATGTGTGAAAAGGGGCCCTTGGATATAAAGGTGGCAAACAACTACATCAGTGCAATCTCTTTAGAGGACAGTTTGCCAGTAGCTATTGAAATGACAAAATCACATACATTTTGACTCAGGAATCCTTATGGATAGAGCCACACAGGTGGAGAGAAATGTGAGCACAAGGTTATTTGCTGCTTCACTGTAATATTGAAAGGTTAACATCAACCTTAATGTCCCTAGTAGGGGTTGGTTAAGTGAATTATGGCTCATCCCCAATGGAATATTGTGCAGCCTCCTAAAATAATAAAGCAGTTATTATAAGTACTGATATGAAATACCTCTGAGATACACTGTCAGGTGAAAAAGCCAGGTGCAGAACAGTATTTGTAGCATGTTACCATTTCCGTTTTACTTCTTAAGGCTATTTATATTATATTGCTGACATATGCACAGCAATCTCTGGAAGGCAATGTAATAAATTGGTAAGAGTGGTTACCTTTGGGGAGAGGAGCTGGGTGGTGGAGATGGAAGGTGGGGGATTTGGTTTCTCTCTTTACCTTTATGTACCTTTTGAAATTTTTACCACATGCCTTGTATTACCTATTCAAATAAATGTGAAAAAATGTTAAGTGATTGCCTCTGGACAACTGAACAGGGAGTGGGAAGAAAGGGATGGTTGCTATATGTATATATGTCATATTAATATATAATATATAAAATATTAACATGTAATTAATATTAATATGTAATTTGTAAACAAAATGTTTACAAAGAAAGATTTACAAATGTTTACAAAAAGAGAGAGATCTCTAAAAGAGAGAGGAGGTATCTATGGACATGAGGGTCCAGTGAGGGTGGGCAGCCCCTCCTAAACGTTGTGTGCCCTCATGATAAGGCCCAGTGGCTTCCTATAAAGTTCCCAGCCTCCTTTATCTCATTTCTCTCTGTCCTGCCAGATTTGAAGCATCCAAGTAATTGGTGACCTAGTTCCCAGAAAACTTCCCTTGCCATCCTTTTGTAAGGGCCCTGGAGACTGCAGAGCATTTGGCAGATGCCACATCTCTAGGCACAAAGAGAAATTTATTCTCCTCTCCACTGAGCTGGGAAAGGGGGGCTCATCAGAGTGTGGAGGGTGGTCCAGCCGAAGTGGAGCACTCTCTATCCATGGGCGGAAGGGTGCTGTGCTTTGGATGGGGGCAGGGGACTGGTAAGTCTCTCTTCATATTCACTTCTGTCTTGGTTATCTACTGCTGCCCAGCAATAAGGAGTCACCCCAGAACTTAAAAACCTAAAATGATAGCTTATTATTATCTCTCATAGTCCTGTGAGTTGGCAGGGCTCAGCTGGGTGGCTCTCGCTTGAGTCCCTGATGCAGTTGCCATCAGTCATCACAAGCTTGATTGGGCTGGGTGTTCAAAACAACTTCTTCACGCATATGTCTAGTGCCTCAGCTGAGATGACCAGAACAACCTGGGAATTCCTGGGCATCTTTTCCCGCTATATTTCCCTTCCCATATGGCTAGCTTGAGCTTCCTCACATCATGGTGGTCTCAGAGCCATCAAACTTCTTTTATGGCAACTGGCTTATCCCAAATCATTGCTCCAAAAGACCAAGGTGGAAGCTGCAAGGCTTCTTATGACCTGGCCTCAGAAGTCAGGCATGTCACTTCTGCTATATCCTATTGGTTATGTGGGGCCAGTCCAGAATGGAAGTGAGAAGGGTTACACAGAGTGTAAGTAGCAGAATGTGTGTTTCTCCATGGGCCATCTTTTGAGGCCAGCTACCACAATGCTGTTTGCCATTCAACACTTTCTTCTCTTAGCTCTCCTCCTACCTCACCAGTCACTCCTTAGTCTCTTTACGTGATTCTTCCTCATCTTCTGGCTTCAAATTAATCAAGTGCTCCAAAGCTCAGACCTGGGCCTCTTCTCTATCTCTACTCTCCCCCTTAGTGATCTCAACCAGTCTCATGGCTCTAAACACCTTTGAGCTGACAACTCCTGAATTTACATCTCTAGCCTGGATCTCTCCCTTGAAGTCTAGACTCCAATCTCCAACTTCCTACTCAGCATCTCCATTTGGGTGTCTCACAAGGACCTCAACCCTAGCAGCTCTAAATCCACCTCCCATCCTCTGCTCCCAGCAAACATTCTCTTTCCAAACATTCCCCAACTCCATTAATGGCAACTCTATCCTTCCAGTTGCTCAGGTCAAAAATCTTGGAATTAGCCTTGATTCCTCAGTATCTTCACCCTCAGCAAATCTTACAAATATGCATCACTGCTCACCTGGACCAGGTAAATAACCTCACAACTTGTCTTCTTCCATCTTTGTCTCCCTAGAGCCTATTCTCCATCCAGCAGGAAGGAATTCTGTTAAACTTAAGTCAGGTCATGTCCCTCCTCTCGGAAGCTCAGAAGCCTCCAATGTTTTCCTCACCTCACTCAAAGTCATTACAAGGGCCTGCATGACCTGACAGCCTATTATCTCTCTGGCCTTACCTCTTGATGCTCTCTCCCTTGCTGATACCACTTGAGCCACACTGACCTTGTTGATATTAGAACACACCAGGTTCATACCTCAGGGCCTTTGCACTTGCTGTTCTTGCAGACTAGAATGCTCTTTCCCCCCACATATCCTCTTGGCTTGTTGTTAAACTTCCTGCAGCTCTCTATTCTAAATATCTACTCACTGATGCCTTTTGTGGACAACCTGATATAAAATAATAATGCTTAGTCTCCACCTGCCCCAGCCCTCCATAGCCCTCTCTACATGCTATTCCCCAAGTACTTTAGCATCATCTGACATGCTATATTTTTACTGTTTGTTTGCTCTGTGTGCATTTCCCTCCACCAGAATTTAAGCCACATGAGGAAGAGCCTTAGTTTATGTGGTAGGCAGACTTCTAAGATGGACCCCACTGATCTGGGTGTTCACACACTTGTCTTCACTTGTAAAAGCCCCTTCCCTCAAGAGTGGGCTGGACCTACTGACTCACTTCTAATGTATAGAATAAGGCAAACAAGATGGGATGTCACTTCCATGAGTAGGCTACAAAATACTGTGACTTCTGTCTTGCTCACACTTTCCTGCTCACTCACTCCTTTGATGAAACCAGCTACCATGCTGCAAGCTGCCCAATGGAGAGGCCCACCTATAAGGAACTGAGTCGGCCAACAGCCCCCAGGAAACTGAATCCTGCCAACAACAGGGAGAGTGAGCTTGGAAGCGAGTCCTTCCCTAAACAGATCCCTCACCAGTCAAGCCTTGAGATGAGACCACAGCCCCACCCAACACCTGTCTGCAGCCTTTGAGAGGTCCCAAAGCAGAGAACTCAGGTAAGCCACACCTGGATTCCTGACCTACAGAAACTGTAAGTGAATAAATGTTGTTTTAAACCACTAAGCTTGGGAGGTAATTTTTTACAAAGCAATAAATAACTAACTCAGTTTATTTCACAGATGTATCTCCAATGCCTAAGGAGTATTTGCTATTAAAAAAAAAAAAGCTCTGTTAGGTTTGTATATAGAGTGGTGGGGAAGAGCACAAGCTCTGAAATGAATTCAAATTACAGCTCTGCCACTGACTTGCTGTGTGATTTGGGGCAAGTCATTTTACCTCTCTGGACCTCAGTTTTTATACGTACAAATGTAGCTTCTTTCATTCACCCAACAAACATTTATTAAGTCCCAACTTTGTTTCTCCCACATCCAGCATCCAGTCCCTCAGCAAATCCTATGATCTCCATCGTCAAAACATAGCCATATTATATGGATGTGAGGGATTCAAGGATGAACAAAACAGATGCAGCCCCTGGTTTCACAGAGCTTACAGTCTAGAGGAGAGAAACATATTACACAGATAATCACACAAATACATAGTTAACAGCTGTGATAAGTGCTATGCAGGAAAGAACCGAGGAGCCATGTGAGAGTGTAGGAGGTACCTCATCCCTCTGCAAGTCAGAGAGGGCTTCTCTGAGGAGGTGACATTTAAACTGAGACCAGTACAAAGCACCTTTTTTTCCCTTTCTTTCTTTTTTTTCAATTACACCAGTAAAAGTCCTAAATTTGAATCCCGTTGGATCCATCTGGGTTATATGCACATCCCCAAATCAATCACTGGATCCAGGAAAATGAAAAATGCTGATTGGTCAGAACAAAGTTATGTCTCTCCCCAGGAGCCAGGGTTTAGGGTCAGCTTCACCCAAATCTTAGGGACTGAAAGTGGCAGAAGAATGGTTCTCCCCCCAAAATACTGGGTTGGGTTGTTATCAGAAGGGATGTGGATGCTGGGCAAGAAGAAACAACAGCCATCCACTGTAGGGATGTAGATCAAACTTCACCTTCCCCACAAAGGTCCAGCCACTCCCCCAACTGCAAGAAAATTAATCACTACTGCTTTGGGGCCAACGCTGTACCTAAAATGTACCATTTAGCACATATATAAATAACTCTTGGACTGGCTGGTTAGCACAGTTGGTTAGAGCATGGTATTGTAACACCAAGTCAAGGGTTTGGATCCCCATACCAGCTAGCCACTAAAAAAAATTTTTTTT